>NW_027040227.1:26729-61729 GCF_034236695.1 Oncorhynchus nerka | reverse complement strand
GGCGTGGGGGTGTGTGTGTGTTTTACCTCTACCCTGTTGATCTCCTCTTCCAGGCGTGGGGGTGTGTGTGTGTTTTACCTCTACCCTGTTGATCTCCTCTTCCAGGCGTGGGGGTGTGTGTGTGTTTTACCCTGTTGGTCTCCTCTTCCAGGCGTGGGGGTGTGTGTGTGTTTTACCCTGTTGGTCTCCTCTTCCAGGCGTGGGGGTGTGTGTGTGTTTTACCCTGTTGGTCTCCTCTTCCAGGCGTGGGGGTGTGTGTGTGTTTTACCTCTACCCCGTTGGTCTCCTCTTCCAGGCGTGGGGGTGTGTGTGTGTTTTACCCTGTTGGTCTCCTCTTCCAGGCGTGGGGGTGTGTGTGTGTTTTACCTCGTTGGTCTCCTCTTCCAGGCGTGGGGGTGTGTGTGTGTTTTACCTCGTTGGTCTCCTCTTCCAGGCGTGGGGGTGTGTGTGTGTTTTACCTCTACCCCGTTGGTCTCCTCTTCCAGGCGTGGGGGTGTGTGTGTGTTTTACCCCGTTGGTCTCCTCTTCCAGGCGTGGGGGTGTGTGTGTGTTTTACCTCGTTGGTCTCCTCTTCCAGGCGTGGGGGTGTGTGTGTGTTTTACCTCTACCTCGTTGGTCTCCTCTTCCAGGCGTGGGGGGGTGTGTGTGTGTTTTACCCCGTTGGTCTCCTCTTCCAGGCGTGGGGGTGTGTGTGTGTTTTACCCCGTTGGTCTCCTCTTCCAGGCGTGGGGGGGTGTGTGTGTGTTTTACCCCGTTGGTCTCCTCTTCCAGGCGTGGGGGTGTGTGTGTGTTTTACCTCTACCCTGTTGGTCTCCTTCCAGGCGTGGGGGTGTGTGTGTGTTTTACCCCGTTGGTCTCCTCTTCCAGGCGTGGGGGTGTGTGTGTGTTTTACCCCGTTGGTCTCCTCTTCCAGGCGTGGGGGTGTGTGTGTGTTTTACCCCGTTGGTCTCCTCTTCCAGGCGTGGGGGTGTGTGTGTGTTTTACCCCGTTGGTCTCCTCTTCCAGGCGTGGGGGTGTGTGTGTGTTTTACCTCTACCCCGTTGGTCTCCTTCCAGGCGTGGGGGTGTGTGTGTGTTTTACCTCTACCCCGTTGGTCTCCTCTTCCAGGCGTGGGGGTGTGTGTGTGTTTTACCTCTACCCCGTTGGTCTCCTCTTCCAGGCGTGGGGGTGTGTGTGTGTTTTACCCGTTGGTCTCCTCTTCCAGGCGTGGGGGTGTGTGTGTGTTTTTACCTCTACCCTGTTGGTCTCCTCTTCCAGGCGTGGGGGTGTGTGTGTTTTACCTCTACCCCGTTGGTCTCCTCTTCCAGGCGTGGGGGTGTGTGTGTGTTTTACCCCGTTGGTCTCCTCTTCCAGGCGTGGGGGTGTGTGTGTGTTTTACCTCTACCCCGTTGGTCTCCTCTTCCAGGCGTGGGGGTGTGTGTGTGTTTTACCTCGTTGGTCTCCTCTTCCAGGCGTGGGGGTGTGTGTGTGTTTTACCCCGTTGGTCTCCTCTTCCAGGCGTGGGGGTGTGTGTGTGTTTTACCTCTACCCCGTTGGTCTCCTTCCAGGCGTGGGGGTGTGTGTGTGTTTTACCCCGTTGGTCTCCTCTTCCAGGCGTGGGGGTGTGTGTGTGTGTTTTACCTCTACCCCGTTGGTCTCCTCTTCCAGGCGTGGGGGTGTGTGTGTGTTTTACCCCGTTGGTCTCCTCTTCCAGGCGTGGGGGTGTGTGTGTGTTTTACCTCTACCCCGTTGGTCTCCTCTTCCAGGCGTGGGGGTGTGTGTGTGTTTTACCTCTACCCCGTTGGTCTCCTCTTCCAGGCGTGGGGGTGTGTGTGTGTTTTACCTCTACCCCGTTGGTCTCCTCTTCCAGGCGTGGGGGTGTGTGTGTGTTTTACCCTGTTGGTCTCCTCTTCCAGGCGTGGGGGTGTGTGTGTGTTTTACCTCGTTCGTCTCCTCTTCCAGGCGTGGGGGTGTGTGTGTGTTTTACCTCTACCCCGTTGGTCTCCTCTTCCAGGCGTGGGGGTGTGTGTGTGTTTTACCCCGTTGGTCTCCTCTTCCAGGCGTGGGTGTGTGTGTGTGTTTTACCCTGTTGGTCTCCTCTTCCAGGCGTGGGGGTGTGTGTGTGTTTTACCTCTACCCCGTTGGTCTCCTCTTCCAGGCGTGGGGGTGTGTGTGTGTTTTACCCTGTTGGTCTCCTCTTCCAGGCGTGGGGGTGTGTGTGTGTTTTACCTCTACCCCGTTGGTCTCCTCTTCCAGGCGTGGGGGTGTGTGTGTGTTTTACCCCGTTGGTCTCCTCTTCCAGGCGTGGGGGTGTGTGTGTGTTTTACCTCTACCCTGTTGGTCTCCTTCCAGGCGTGGGGGTGTGTGTGTGTTTTACCTCGTTGGTCTCCTCTTCCAGGCGTGGGGGTGTGTGTGTGTTTTACCTCTACCCCGTTGGTCTCCTCTTCCAGGCTTGGGGGTGTGTGTGTGTTTTACCCCGTTGGTCTCCTCTTCCAGGCGTGGGGGTGTGTGTGTGTTTTACCCTGTTGGTCTCCTCTTCCAGGCGTGGGGGTGTGTGTGTGTTTTACCTCTACCCTGTTGGTCTCCTTCCAGGCGTGGGGGTGTGTGTGTGTTTTACCTCTACCCCGTTGGTCTCCTCTTCCAGGCGTGGGGGCGTATGTGACTCCAGACATGATGGTTGCAGAGTATTCTCTGAGAGAGAAGCTTCCTCCGAACCAGTACACCTGGTCGTCTCGGGGCCCCAGTACCGACGGGGCCCTGGGGGTCAGTATCACCGCTCCGGGGGGGGCCATCGCCTCCGTACCCAACTGGACTCTCAGAGGAACCCAGCTGATGAATGGTACCTCCATGTCGTCCCCCAACGCCTGCGGAGGGATCGCCCTGGTGCTGTCAGGTGGGTGGGTTAATGTGGGTGTGTGTGTGTGTGTTTAAATGGGGGGTGTTATAAGTGTGTGTGTGTGGGTTTGTGTGTGTGTGTGTGTGTGTGTGTGTGTTATAGTGGGGGTGTGTTAATGTGTGTGTTATAATGTGTGTGTGTGTGTGTGTTATAGTGGGGGGTTAATGTGTGTGTGTGTTATAGTGGGGGTGTGTTAATGTGTGTGTGTGTGTTATAATGGGGGGGGGTTAATGTGTGTGTGTGTGTTATAGTGGGGGGGTTAATGTGTGTGTTATAATGTGTGTGTGTGTGTGTTATAGTGGGGGGGGGTTAATGTGTGTGTGTGTTATAGTCGGGGTGTGTTAATGTGTGTGTGTGTTTATAATGGGGGGGTGTTATAACGTGTGTGTGTGTGTGTGTGTGTGTGTGTGTGTGCTGCAGGTCTAAAGCAGAACGGTATCCGTCCATCGGTCTCTGCGGTGAGGAGAGCTCTGGAGAACACGGCTCTGAAGGTCGACGACATAGAGGTGTTCGCACAGGGACACGGAATCATACAGGCAAGACTCCTCTGTGTTGGACAGGAAGTTGGACAGGAAGTTGGACACTGTGTTGACGTGTTGGACAGGAAGTTGGACACTGTGTTGACGTGTTGGACAGGAAGTTGGACAGGAAGTTGGACTGTTGAGTAGAACTAGTGTCTACTCTATAGTGGAGAACTAGTGTCTACTGTATAGTGGAGAACTAGTGTCTACTGTATAGTGGAGAACTAGTGTCTACTGTATAGTGGAGAACTAGTGTCTACTCTATAGTGGAGAACTAGTGTCTACTCTATAGTGGAGAACTAGTGTCTACTCTATAGTGGAGAACTAGTGTCTACTGTATAGTGGAGAACTAGTGTCTACTCTATAGTGGAGAACTAGTGTCTACTCTATAGTGGAGAACTAGTGTCTACTCTATAGTGGAGAGCTAGTGTCTACTGTATAGTGGAGAGCTAGTGTCTACTGTATAGTCAGCTAGTGTCTACTGTATAGTGGAGAACTAGTGTCTACTGTATAGTGGAGAACTAGTGTCTACTGTATAGTTGAGAACTAGTGTCTACTGTATAGTCAGCTAGTGTCTACTGTATAGTGGAGAACTAGTGTCTACTCTATAGTGGAGAACTAGTGTCTACTCTATAGTGGAGAACTAGTGTCTACTCTATAGTGGAGAACTAGTGTCTACTGTATAGTGGAGAACTAGTGTCTACTCTATAGTGGAGAACTAGTGTCTACTCTATAGTGGAGAACTAGTGTCTACTCTATAGTGGAGAGCTAGTGTCTACTCTATAGTGGAGAGCTAGTGTCTACTGTATAGTGGAGAGCTAGTGTCTACTGTATAGTGGAGAGCTAGTGTCTACTGTATAGTCAGCTAGTGTCTACTGTATAGTGGAGAGCTAGTGTCTACTGTATAGTCAACTAGTGTCTACTGTATAGTGGAGAACTAGTGTCTACTGTATAGCGGAGAGCTAGTGTCTACTGTATAGTGGAGAACTAGTGTCTACTGTATAGTGGAGAACTAGTGTCTACTGTATAGTCAGCTAGTGTCTACTGTATAGTGGAGAACTAGTGTCTACTGTATAGCGGAGAGCTAGTGTCTACTGTATAGTGGAGAACTAGTGTCTACTGTATAGTCAGCTAGTGTCTACTGTATAGTGGAGAACTAGTGTCTACTCTATAGTGGAGAACTAGTGTCTACTCTATAGTGGAGAACTAGTGTCTACTCTATAGTGGAGAACTAGTGTCTACTGTATAGTGGAGAACTAGTGTCTACTCTATAGTGGAGAACTAGTGTCTACTCTATAGTGGAGAACTAGTGTCTACTCTATAGTGGAGAGCTAGTGTCTACTCTATAGTGGAGAGCTAGTGTCTACTGTATAGTGGAGAGCTAGTGTCTACTGTATAGTCAGCTAGTGTCTACTGTATAGTGGAGAGCTAGTGTCTACTGTATAGTGGAGAGCTAGTGTCTACTGTATAGTCAACTAGTGTCTACTGTATAGTGGAGAACTAGTGTCTACTGTATAGCGGAGAGCTAGTGTCTACTGTATAGTGGAGAACTAGTGTCTACTGTATAGTCAGCTAGTGTCTACTGTATAGTGGAGAACTAGTGTCTACTGTATAGCGGAGAGCTAGTGTCTACTGTATAGTGGAGAACTAGTGTCTACTGTATAGTGGAGAGCTAGTGTCTACTGTATAGTGGAGAACTAGTGTCTACTGTATAGCGGAGAACTAGTGTCTACTGTATAGTGGAGAACTAGTGTCTACTGTATAGTCAGCTAGTGTCTACTGTATAGTCAGCTAGTGTCTACTGTATAGTGGAGAACTAGTGTCTACTGTATAGTGGAGAACTAGTGTCTACTGTATAGTGGAGAACTAGTGTCTACTGTATAGTGGAGAACTAGTGTCTACTGTATAGTGGAGAACTAGTGTCTACTCTATAGTGGAGAACTAGTGTCTACTGTATAGTGGAGAACTAGTGTCTACTGTATAGTGGAGAACTAGTGTCTACTGTATAGTGGAGAACTAGTGTCTACTCTATAGTGGAGAACTAGTGTCTACTGTATAGTGGAGAACTAGTGTCTACTGTATAGTGGAGAACTAGTGTCTACTCTATAGTGGAGAACTAGTGTCTACTGTATAGTGGAGAACTAGTGTCTACTGTATAGTGGAGAACTAGTGTCTACTGTATAGTGGAGAGCTAGTGTCTACTGTATAGTGGAGAACTAGTGTCTACTGTATAGTCAGCTAGTGTCTACTGTATAGTCAGCTAGTGTCTACTGTATAGTCAGCTAGTGTCTACTGTATAGTCAGCTAGTGTCTACTGTATAGTCAGCTAGTGTCTACTCTATAGTGGAGAACTAGTGTCTACTGTATAGTGGAGAACTAGTGTCTACTGTATAGTCAGCTAGTGTCTACTCTATAGTGGAGAACTAGTGTCTACTGTATAGTGGAGAACTAGTGTCTACTGTATAGTGGAGAACTAGTGTCTACTGTATAGTGGAGAGCTAGTGTCTACTGTATAGTGGAGAACTAGTGTCTACTGTATAGTGGAGAACTAGTGTCTACTGTATAGTGGAGAACTAGTGTCTACTGTATAGTGGAGAACTAGTGTCTACTGTATAGTGGAGATCTAGTGTCTACTGTATAGTGGAGAACTAGTGTCTACTGTATAGTGGAGAACTAGTGTCTACTGTATAGTGGAGAACTAGTGTCTACTGTATAGTGGAGAACTAGTGTCTACTGTATAGTGGAGAACTAGTGTCTACTGTATAGTGGAGAACTAGTGTCTACTGTATAGTGGAGAACTAGTGTCTACTGTATAGTGGAGAACTAGTGTCTACTGTATAGTGGAGAACTAGTGTCTACTGTATAGTGGAGAACTAGTGTCTACTGTATAGTGGAGAACTAGTGTCTACTGTATAGTGGAGAACTAGTGTCTACTGTATAGTGGAGAACTAGTGTCTACTCTATAGTGGAGAACTAGTGTCTACTCTATAGTGGAGAACTAGTGTCTACTCTATAGTGGAGAACTAGTGTCTACTGTATAGTCAACTAGTGTCTACTGTATAGTCAGCTAGTGTCTACTGTATAGTCAGCTAGTGTCTACTGTATAGTCAGCTAGTGTCTACTGTATAGTGGAGAACTAGTGTCTACTCTATAGTGGAGAACTAGTGTCTACTGTATAGTGGAGAACTAGTGTCTACTGTATAGTGGAGAACTAGTGTCTACTGTATAGTGGAGAACTAGTGTCTACTGTATAGTGGAGAACTAGTGTCTACTGTATAGTGGAGAACTAGTGTCTACTGTATAGTGGAGAACTAGTGTCTACTCTATAGTGGAGAACTAGTGTCTACTGTATAGTGGAGAACTAGTGTCTACTCTATAGTGGAGAACTAGTGTCTACTCTATAGTGGAGAACTAGTGTCTACTGTATAGTCAGCTAGTGTCTACTGTATAGTCAGCTAGTGTCTACTGTATAGTCAGCTAGTGTCTACTGTATAGTCAGCTAGTGTCTACTCTATAGTGGAGAACTAGTGTCTACTGTATAGTGGAGAACTAGTGTCTACTGTATAGTGGAGAACTAGTGTCTACTCTATAGTGGAGAACTAGTGTCTACTGTATAGTGGAGAACTAGTGTCTACTCTATAGTGGAGAACTAGTGTCTACTGTATAGTGGAGAACTAGTGTCTACTCTATAGTGGAGAACTAGTGTCTACTGTATAGTGGAGAACTAGTGTCTACTGTATAGTGGAGAACTAGTGTCTACTGTATAGTGGAGAACTAGTGTCTACTGTATAGTGGAGAACTAGTGTCTACTGTATAGTCAGCTAGTGTCTACTGTATAGTGGAGAACTAGTGTCTACTCTATAGTGGAGATCTAGTGTTTACTCTATAGTGGAGAACTAGTGTCTACTGTATAGTGGAGAACTAGTGTCTACCGTATAGTCAGCTAGTGTCTACTGTATAGTCAGCTAGTGTCTACTGTATAGTGGAGAACTAGTGTCTACTGTATAGTGGAGAACTAGTGTCTACTCTATAGTGGAGAACTAGTGTCTACTGTATAGTGGAGAACTAGTGTCTACTGTATAGTGGAGAACTAGTGTCTACTGTATAGTGGAGAACTAGTGTCTACTGTATAGTCAGCTAGTGTCTACTCTATAGTGGAGAACTAGTGTCTACTCTATAGTGGAGAACTAGTGTCTACTGTATAGTCAGCTAGTGTCTACTGTATAGTGGAGAACTAGTGTCTACTGTATAGTGGAGAACTAGTGTCTACTGTATAGCGGAGAACTAGTGTCTACTGTATAGTGGAGAACTAGTGTCTACTCTATAGTGGAGAACTAGTGTCTACTGTATAGTGGAGAACTAGTGTCTACTGTATAGTGGAGAACTAGTGTCTACTGTATAGTGGAGAACTAGTGTCTACTGTATAGTGGAGAACTAGTGTCTACTCTATAGTGGAGAACTAGTGTCTACTGTATAGTGGAGAACTAGTGTCTACTCTATAGTGGAGAACTAGTGTCTACTCTATAGTGGAGAACTAGTGTCTACTGTATAGTGGAGAACTAGTGTCTACTGTATAGTCAGCTAGTGTCTACTCTATAGTGGAGAACTAGTGTCTACTGTATAGTGGAGAACTAGTCTACTCTATAGTGGAGAACTAGTGTCTACTGTATAGTGGAGAACTAGTGTCTACTGTATAGTGGAGAACTAGTGTCTACTGTATAGTGGAGAACTAGTGTCTACTCTATAGTGGAGAACTAGTGTCTACTGTATAGTGGAGAACTAGTGTCTACTGTATAGTGGAGAACTAGTGTCTACTGTATAGTGGAGAACTAGTGTCTACTGTATAGTGGAGAACTAGTGTCTACTGTATAGTCAGCTAGTGTCTACTCTATAGTGGAGAACTAGTGTCTACTCTATAGTGGAGAACTAGTGTCTACTCTATAGTGGAGAACTAGTGTCTACTGTATAGTGGAGAACTAGTGTCTACTGTATAGTGGAGAACTAGTGTCTACTCTATAGTGGAGAACTAGTGTCTACTCTATAGTGGAGAACTAGTGTCTACTCTATAGTGGAGAACTAGTGTCTACTGTATAGTGGAGAACTAGTGTCTACTGTATAGTGGAGAACTAGTGTCTACTGTATAGTGGAGAACTAGTGTCTACTGTATAGTGGAGAACTAGTGTCTACTGTATAGTGGAGAACTAGTGTCTACTCTATAGTGGAGAACTAGTGTCTACTGTATAGTGGAGAACTAGTGTCTACTGTATAGTGGAGAACTAGTGTCTACTGTATAGTGGAGAACTAGTGTCTACTGTATAGTGGAGAACTAGTGTCTACTGTATAGTGGAGAACTAGTGTCTACTCTATAGTGGAGAACTAGTGTCTACTGTATAGTGGAGAACTAGTGTCTACTGTATAGTGGAGAACTAGTGTCTACTGTATAGTGGAGAACTAGTGTCTACTGTATAGTGGAGAACTAGTGTCTACTGTATAGTGGAGAACTAGTGTCTACTGTATAGTGGAGAACTAGTGTCTACTGTATAGTGGAGAACTAGTGTCTACTCTATAGTGGAGAACTAGTGTCTACTGTATAGTGGAGAACTAGTGTCTACTGTATTTAACTGGTTTCTCTGTGCTTTTTGCAGGTGGACAGAGCTGTAGACTACCTGACCCAGCATGCCTCTCTCCCCACCGCTAACCTGGGCTTCACTGTTACCGTGGGAACGCAGCGAGGCATCTACCTCCGAGACCCCACCCAGGTCCTGTCCCCCTCCGACCACGGGGTCGGCATCGAACCCGTTTTCCCCGAAAATACCGGTATTACACACACACTGACACACACACACACACACACACACACTGCATGATTAGTGATTGGTCTGTCCTCTTTAGTTCTATTAATTGGTCCATTCTACTTCCTGTTTGACAGAGAACACGGAGCGTATTTCTCTGCAACTGCACCTGGCCCTGACATGCTCCGCCTCCTGGGTGCAGTGCCCCTCCCACCTGGAGCTCATGAACCAGTGTCGTCATGTCAACGTCAGAGTCGATCCCCTGGGGCTCCGAGAGGGGCTGCATTATACTGAGGTACGGAGAGGAGAGAGAGAGAGACTGGTTTATACTGAGGTACGGAGAGGAGAGAGAGAGACTGGTTTATACTGAGGTACGGAGAGGAGAGGGAGAGACTGGTTTATACTGAGGTACGGAGAGGAGAGAGGGACTGGTTTATACTGAGGTACGGAGAGGAGAGAGAGAGAGAGACTGGTTTATACTGAGGTACGGAGAGGAGAGAGAGAGAGAGACTGGTTTATACTGAGGTACGGAGAGGAGAGAGAGAGACTGGTTTATACTGAGGTACGGAGAGGAGAGGGAGAGACTGGTTTATACTGAGGTATGGAGAGAGAGAGAGGGACTGGTTTATACTGAGGTACGGAGAGGAGAGAGAGAGAGAGACTGGTTTATACTGAGGTACGGAGAGGAGAGAGAGAGAGAGACTGGTTTATACTGAGGTACGGAGAGGAGAGAGAGAGAGAGACTGGTTTATACTGAGGTACGGAGAGGAGAGGGAGAGACTGGTTTATACTGAGGTATGGAGAGAGAGAGAGGGACTGGTTTATACTGAGGTACGTAGAGGAGAGAGAGAGAGGGACTGGTTTATACTGAGGTACGGAGAGGAGAGAGAGAGAGAGACTGGTTCATACTGAGGTACGGAGAGGAGAGGGAGAGACTGGTTTATACTGAGGTATGGAGAGAGAGAGAGGGACTGGTTTATACTGAGGTACGGAGAGGAGAGAGAGAGACTGGTTTATACTGAGGTACGGAGAGGAGAGGGAGAGACTGGTTTATACTGAGGTATGGAGAGAGAGAGAGGGACTGGTTTATACTGAGGTACGGAGAGGAGAGAGAGGGACTGGTTTATACTGAGGTACGGAGAGGATAGAGAGAGACTGGTTTATACTGAGGTACGGAGAGGATAGAGAGAGACTGGTTTATACTGAGGTACGGAGAGGAGAGAGAGGGACTGGTTTATACTGAGGTACGGAGAGGAGAGAGAGGGACTGGTTTATACTGAGGTACAGAGAGGATAGAGAGAGAGACTGGTTTATACTGAGGTACGGAGAGGAGAGAGGGACTGGTTTATACTGAGGTACGGAGAGAGAGAGAGGGACTGGTTTATACTGAGGTACGGAGAGGATAGAGAGAGACTGGTTTATACTGAGGTACGGAGAGGAGAGAGGGACTGGTTTATACTGAGGTACGGAGAGGAGAGAGAGGGACTGGTTTATACTGAGGTACGGAGAGGAGAGAGAGAGAGGGACTGGTTTATACTGAGGTACGGAGAGGAGAGGGAGAGAGAGACTGGTTCATACTGAGGTACGGAGAGGAGAGAGGGACTGGTTTATACTGAGGTACGGAGAGAGAGAGAGGGACTGGTTTATACTGAGGTACGGAGAGGATAGAGAGAGAGACTGGTTTATACTGAGGAGAGGAGAGGAGAGAGAGGGACTGGTTTATACTGAGGTACGGAGAGGAGAGAGAGAGGGACTGGTTTATACTGAGGTACGGAGAGGAGAGAGAGAGAGAGAGGGACTGGTTTATACTGAGGTACGTAGAGGAGAGAGAGGGACTGGTTTATACTGAGGTACGGAGAGGAGAGAGAGAGGGACTGGTTTATACTGAGGTACGGAGAGGAGAGAGAGAGAGGGACTGGTTTATACTGAGGTACGTAGAGGAGAGAGAGAGGGACTGGTTTATACTGAGGTACGGAGAGGAGAGAGAGAGAGGGACTGGTTTATACTGAGGTACGTAGAGGAGAGAGAGGGACTGGTTTATACTGAGGTACGGAGAGGAGAGAGAGAGGGACTGGTTTATACTGAGGTACGGAGAGGAGAGAGAGGGACTGGTTTATACTGAGGTACGGAGAGGAGAGAGAGAGAGGGACTGGTTTATACTGAGGTACGTAGAGGAGAGAGAGAGAGGGACTGGTTTATACTGAGGAGAGGAGAGGAGAGAGAGAGGGACTGGTTTATACTGAGGTACGGAGAGGAGAGGGAGAGGGACTGGTTTATACTGAGGTACGGAGAGGAGAGAGAGAGAGGGACTGGTTTATACTGAGGTACGGAGAGGAGAGAGAGAGAGAGGGACTGGTTTATACTGAGGTACGGAGAGGAGAGAGGGACTGGTTTATACTGAGGTACGGAGAGGAGAGAGAGAGGGACTGGTTTATACTGAGGTACGGAGAGGAGAGAGAGAGGGACTGGTTTATACTGAGGTACGGAGAGGAGAGAGGGACTGGTTTATACTGAGGTACGGAGAGGAGAGAGAGAGAGAGGGACTGGTTTATACTGAGGTACGGAGAGGAGAGAGAGAGGGACTGGTTTATACTGAGGTGAGGAGAGAGAGAGGGACTGGTTTATACTGAGGTACGGAGAGGAGAGAGAGAGGGACTGGTTTATACTGAGGTACGGAGAGGAGAGGGAGAGGGACTGGTTTATACTGAGGTACGGAGAGGAGAGAGAGAGAGGGACTGGTTTATACTGAGGTACGGAGAGGAGAGAGAGAGAGGGACTGGTTTATACTGAGGTACGGAGAGGAGAGAGGGACTGGTTTATACTGAGGTACGGAGAGAGAGAGAGGGACTGGTTTATACTGAGGTACGGAGAGGAGAGGGAGAGGGACTGGTTTATACTGAGGTACGGAGAGGAGAGAGAGAGGGACTGGTTTATACTGAGGTACGGAGAGGAGAGAGAGAGAGAGGGACTGGTTTATACTGAGGTACGGAGAGGAGAGAGAGGGACTGGTTTATACTGAGGTACGGAGAGGAGAGAGAGGGACTGGTTTATACTGAGGTACAGAGAGGATAGAGAGAGAGACTGGTTTATACTGAGGTACGGAGAGGAGAGAGGGACTGGTTTATACTGAGGTACGGAGAGAGAGAGGGACTGGTTTATACTGAGGTACGGAGAGGATAGAGAGAGACTGGTTCATACTGAGGTACGGAGAGGAGAGAGGGACTGGTTTATACTGAGGTACGGAGAGGAGAGAGAGGGACTGGTTTATACTGAGGTACGGAGAGGAGAGAGAGAGAGGGACTGGTTTATACTGAGGTACGGAGAGGAGAGGGAGAGAGAGACTGGTTCATACTGAGGTACGGAGAGGAGAGAGGGACTGGTTTATACTGAGGTACGGAGAGGAGAGAGAGAGACTGGTTTATACTGAGGTACGGAGAGGAGAGAGGGACTGGTTTATACTGAGGTACGGAGAGGATAGAGAGAGACTGGTTCATACTGAGGTACGGAGAGGAGAGAGAGGGACTGGTTTATACTGAGGTACGGAGAGGAGAGAGAGGGACTGGTTTATACTGAGGTACGGAGAGGAGAGAGAGGGACTGGTTCATACTGAGGTACGGAGAGGAGAGAGGGACTGGTTTATACTGAGGTACGGAGAGGAGAGAGAGAGACTGGTTTATACTGAGGTACGGAGAGGAGAGAGAGGGACTGGTTTATACTGAGGTACGGAGAGGAGAGAGAGGGACTGGTTTATACTGAGGTATGGAGAGGAGAGAGAGAGAGGGACTGGTTTATACTGAGGTACGGAGAGGAGAGAGAGGGACTGGTTTATACTGAGGTACGGAGAGGAGAGCGAGAGGGACTGGTTTATACTGAGGTACGGAGAGGAGAGAGAGAGAGGGACTGGTTTATACTGAGGTACGGAGAGGAGAGAGGGACTGGTTTATACTGAGGTACGGAGAGAGAGAGAGGGACTGGTTTATACTGAGGTACGGAGAGGATAGAGAGAGACTGGTTCATACTGAGGTACAGAGAGGAGAGAGGGACTGGTTTATACTGAGGTACGGAGAGGAGAGAGAGGGACTGGTTTATACTGAGGTACGGAGAGGAGAGAGAGAGAGGGACTGGTTTATACTGAGGTACGGAGAGGAGAGGGAGAGAGAGACTGGTTCATACTGAGGTACGGAGAGGAGAGAGGGACTGGTTTATACTGAGGTACGGAGAGGAGAGAGAGAGACTGGTTTATACTGAGGTACGGAGAGGAGAGAGGGACTGGTTTATACTGAGGTACGGAGAGGATAGAGAGAGAGACTGGTTTATACTGAGGAGAGGAGAGGAGAGAGAGGGACTGGTTTATACTGAGGTACGGAGAGGAGAGAGGGACTGGTTTATACTGAGGTACGGAGAGGATAGAGAGAGAGGGACTGGTTTATACTGAGGTACGTAGAGGAGAGAGAGGGACTGGTTTATACTGAGGTACGGAGAGGAGAGAGAGAGGGACTGGTTTATACTGAGGTACGGAGAGGAGAGAGGGACTGGTTTATACTGAGGTACGGAGAGGAGAGAGAGAGAGGGACTGGTTTATACTGAGGTACGTAGAGGAGAGCGAGGGACTGGTTTATACTGAGGTACGGAGAGGAGAGAGAGAGGGACTGGTTTATACTGAGGTACGGAGAGGAGAGAGAGAGAGGGACTGGTTTATACTGAGGTACGGAGAGGAGAGAGAGGGAGGGACTGGTTTATACTGAGGTATGGAGAGGAGAGAGAGAGGGACTGGTTTATACTGAGGTACGGAGAGGAGAGAGAGAGACTGGTTTATACTGAGGTACGGAGAGGAGAGGGAGAGGGACTGGTTTATACTGAGGTACGGAGAGGGAGAGGGACTGGTTTATACTGAGGTACGGAGAGGAGAGAGAGAGAGGGACTGGTTTATACTGAGGTACGGAGAGGAGAGGGAGAGAGAGACTGGTTCATACTGAGGTACGGAGAGGAGAGAGGGACTGGTTTATACTGAGGTACGGAGAGGAGAGAGAGAGACTGGTTTATACTGAGGTGAGGAGAGAGGGACTGGTTTATACTGAGGTACGGAGAGGATAGAGAGAGAGACTGGTTTATACTGAGGAGAGGAGAGGAGAGAGGGACTGGTTTATACTGAGGTACGGAGAGGATAGAGAGAGAGGGACTGGTTTATACTGAGGTACGGAGAGGATAGAGAGAGAGGGACTGGTTTATACTGAGGTACGTAGAGGAGAGAGAGGGACTGGTTTATACTGAGGTACGGAGAGGAGAGAGAGAGGGACTGGTTTATACTGAGGTACGGAGAGGAGAGAGAGAGGGACTGGTTTATACTGAGGTACGGAGAGGAGAGAGAGAGAGGGACTGGTTTATACTGAGGTACGTAGAGGAGAGAGAGGGACTGGTTTATACTGAGGTACGGAGAGGAGAGAGAGAGGGACTGGTTTATACTGAGGTACGGAGAGGAGAGAGAGAGAGGGACTGGTTTATACTGAGGTACGGAGAGGAGAGAGAGGGAGGGACTGGTTTATACTGAGGTATGGAGAGGAGAGAGAGAGGGACTGGTTTATACTGAGGTACGGAGAGGAGAGAGAGAGACTGGTTTATACTGAGGTACGGAGAGGAGAGGGAGAGGGACTGGTTTATACTGAGGTACGGAGAGGGAGAGGGACTGGTTTATACTGAGGTACGGAGAGGAGAGAGAGAGAGGGACTGGTTTATACTGAGGTACGGAGAGGAGAGGAGAGAGGGACTGGTTTATACTGAGGTACGGAGAGGAGAGAGAGAGGGACTGGTTTATACTGAGGTACGAAGAGGAGAGGGAGAGGAGGATGTCCAGTATTTAATCCAGTATTGGACCTGTTGTGTTTCAGGTGTGTGGTTATGACACAGCATCCCCCAGCTCTGGCCCTCTGTTCAGAGTCCCCATAACGGTTATCATCCCCACCAAGTAAGACCACGACTTCTGTACAACACAATCAATACTTCTGTACAACACAATCAATACTTCTGTTCAACACAATCAATACTTCTATACAATCAATACTTCTGTTCAACACAATCAATACTTCTGTTCAACACAATCAATACTTCTGTACAACACAATCAATACTTCTGTTCAACACAATCAATACTTCTGTTCAACACAATCAACACAATCAATACTTCTGTTCAACACAATCAATACTTCTGTTCAACACAATCAATACTTCTGTACAACACAATCAATACTTCTGTACAACACAATCAATACTTCTGTACAACACAATCAATACTTCTGTACAACACAATCAATACTTCTCAATACTTCTGTTCAACACAATCAATACTTCAACACAATGTTCAACAAATCAATACTTCTGTACAACAATCAATACTTCTGTTCAATACTTCACAATCAATACTTCTGTACAACACAATCAATACTTCTGTTCAGCACAATCAATACTTCTGTTCAACACAATCAATACTTCAACACAATCAATACTTCTGTACAACAAATCAATACTTCTGTTCACACAATCAATACTTCTGTTCAACACAATCAATACTTCTGTACAACACAATCAATACTTCTGTACAACACAATCAATACTTGTTCAACACAATCAATACTTCTGTACAACACAATCAATACTTCTGTACAACAAATCAATACTTCAACACAATCAATACTTCTGTACAACACAATCAATACTTCTGTTCAACACAATCAATACTTCTGTACAATCAATACTTCTGTTCACAATCAATACTTCTGTACAATCAATACTTCTCAATACTTCTGTTCAACAACAAATCAATACTTCTGTTCAACACAATCAATACTTCTGTACAACACAATCAATACTTCTCAATACTTGTACAACACAATCAATACTTCTGTTCAACACAATCAATACTTCTGTTCAATACTTCTGTACACAATCAATACTTCTGTACAATCAATACTTCTGTACAACACAATCAATACTTCTGTACAACACAATCAATACTTCTGTTCAACACAATCAATACTTCTGTACAACACAATCAATACTTCTGTACAAATCAATACAATCAATAATACTTCTGTACAACACAATCAATACTTCTGTACAACACAATCAATACTTCAAACACAATCAATACTTCTGTACAACACAATCAATACTTCTGTACAATCAATCAATACTCTTCTGTACAACACAATCAATACTTCTGTACACAATCAATACTTCTGTAACAAATCAATACTTCTGTACAATCAATACTTCTGTACAATACTTCTGTTCAAATCACTTCTGTGTGTGACCGTTGTTTGTTTAGGAGTGATTGTTCAACACAATCAATTTCTGTCTGTTCAATACCGCATGTACCTGGGGGTATCAGGAAACGACGTGGTTTTTCAATACCTGTTGAAACTATATTTATTATTATAAACTATATTTATTATTATAAACTATATTTATTATTATAAACTATATTTATTATTATAAACTTATTATAAACTATATTTATATTGTAGATGTTTATTAAAAACGTTGTTATATTGTATCTACTATTAAATGACCTGCAGTGAACGAATCAATTTCCGTTCTGCATTTCACCAATGATGTTTCATTATGAACTGGTTGTGTTTTGGTTTTTAAAAACGCACGACGACAGAGACCGGAGTCCTGTCACTGTCGTGCAGAACGCGTCAGCTGATCTAATTTACGGGTCATTCACAAACTAAATGTTTTTACCAGCTAGATATCTTACAACTATTAAAGTGAAACTGTGTTTGAAAAGTGTTGAGTTCAGTAGCTAGTTAGCTATCTAGCTACGTGTTTAGCTTCTTCCTAAATGGGATTTTACATGTACTTGTTAGCATCGCTAACCTTCAGGCTACAGAAACTCCAATGGGATTTTACATGTACTTGTTAGCATCGCTAACCTTCAGACTACAGAAACTCCAATGGGATTTTACATGTACTTGTTAGCATCGCTAACCTTCAGGCTACAGAAACTCCAATGGGATTTTACATGTACTTGTTAGCATCGCTAACCTTCAGGCTACAGAAACTCCAATGGGATTTTACATGTACTTGTTAGCATCGCTAACCTTCAGACTACAGAAACTCCAATGGGATTTTACATGTACTTGTTAGCATCGCTAACCTTCAGGCTACAGAAACTCCAATGGGATTTTACATGTACTTGTTAGCATCGCTAACCTTCAGGCTACAGAAACTCCAATGGGATTTTACATGTACTTGTTAGCATCGCTAACCTTCAGGCTACAGAAACTCCAGTGGGATTTTACATGTACTTGTTAGCATCGCTAACCTTCAGGCTACAGAAACTCCAGTGGGATTTTACATGTACTTGTTAGCATCGCTAACCTTCAGACTACAGAAACTCCAATGGGATTTTACATGTACTTGTTAGCATCGCTAACCTTCAGGCTACAGAAACTCCAGTGGGATTTGAAAATAAATGGCGCCCCCTTGTGTTTAATGCCGGTATTACCGGATATCCCGGTATGTTACACGGTCAGTTTGACAATCTGGATACCGCCCCAAGCCTAGTGAATGGTGTTGTGTTGTCCTGAGTACGGTATGTCTCCTGTCTCTGCTCTAGTCTAGTGAATGGTGTTGTGTTGTCCTGAGTACGGTATGTCCCCTGTCTCTGCTCTAGTCTAGTGAATGGTCTCAGATGTCCCCTGTGTCTCTGTAGAGTTCCCGAGGGCCACAGTCAGGAGGTTCTGTTCGTAGATGTCCCCTGTCTCTCTGTAGAGTTCCTGAGGGCCACAGTCAGGAGGTTCCCATCACAGATGTCCCCTGTGTCTCTGTAGAGTTCCTGAGGGCCACAGTCAGGAGGTTCTGTTCACAGATGTCCCCTGTGTCTCTGTAGAGTTCCTGAGGGCCACAGTCGGGAGGTTCTGTTCACAGATGTCCCCTGTGTCTCTGTAGAGTTCCTGAGGGCCACAGTCAGGAGGTTCTGTTGACAGATGTCCCCTGTGTCTCTGTAGAGTTCCTGAGGGCCACAGTCAGGAGGTTCTCTTCACAGATGTTCACTTCAGACCAGGACAGATTCGACGACACTTCATCACGGTTCCACGGGGAGCCTCCTGGGCAGGTGTGTGTGTGTGTGTGTGTGTGTGTGTGTGATATAATATATGATGGGTAATATTCTCTGTATCGCCCAAAAGAAAGATTTGTCAAATGTATCTCACCTCTTTTGCCCCCCTCTCCATCTCTCTCTCTCCATCTCTCTCTCTCTCTCTCCCCTCTCTCCATCTCTCCCTCTCCATCTCTCTCTCTCTCCCTCCCTCTCCATCTCTCTCTCCCACTCTCAGATGTCCCCCTCTCCATCTCTCTCTCCTCCCTCTCCATCTCTCTCCTCTCCCTCTCCATCTCTCTCTCTCTCCATCTCCATCTCTCCCCACTCCCCTCTGTCTTTCCCCTCCCCATCTCTCTGTCCCTCTCTCTCTCTCCCCTCTCCATCTCTCTCTCCCCCCCCCCTCTCCCTCTCTCCCCCTCTCCATCTCTCTCTCCCCCTCTCCATCTCTCTCTCCATCTCTCTCTCTCTCTCGCCCCCTCTCCTCTCTCTCTGTCCATCTCTCTCCCATCTCTCTCTCCCTCTCCATTTCTCTCCCCCTCCATCTCTTCTCCATCTATCTCTCTCTCTCCCCCATCTCCATCTCTCCCCCCCCTCCATCTCTCTCTCCATCTCTCTCTCTCTCCCCCTCCATCTCTCTCTCCCCCCTCTCCATCTCTCTCTCCCCTCTCTCTCTCTCCCCCTCTCCATCTCTCTCTCCCCTCTCCATCTCTCTCTCCCTCTCCATCTCTCTCTCCCCTCTCCATCTCTCTCTCTCTCCTCTCCATCTCTCTCTCTCTCCCCTCTCTCTCTCTCTCTCCCTCTCCATCTCTCTCTCTCCCCCTCTCCATCTCTCTCCTCTCCCCTCTCCATCTCTCTCTCCTTCTCCTCTCCATCTCCCTCTCCCTCTCTCTCTCTCCATCTCTCTCTCCCTCTCCATCTCTCTCTCCCCCTCTCCATCTCCATCTCTCCCTCTCCATCTCTCTCTCCCTCCCATCTCTCTCTCTCTCTCTCTCCCCTCTCCATCTCTCTCCATCCATCTCTCTCTCCCCTCTCCATCTCTCTCCCTCTCCTCCCCTCTCCATCTCTCTCCCTCTCCATCTCTCTCTCCCCCTCTCCATCTCTCTCTCCCCCTCTCCATCTCTCTCTCCCCTCTCCATCTCTCTCCCCTCTCCATCTCTCTCCCCCCTCTCCATCTCTCTCTCCCCCCTCTCCATCTCTCTCTCTCCATCTCTCCATCTCTCTCTCCATCTCCATCTCTCCCCTCTCCATCTCTCTCTCCCCCTCTCCATCTCTCTCTCCCCCCTCCCATCCATCTCTCTCCCTCTCCATCTCTCTCTCTCCCCTCTCCATCTCTCTCTCCCCCTTTCCATCTCTCTCTCCCCTTTCCATCTCTCTCTCCCCCTCTCCATCTCTCTCTCCCCTCTCCATCTCTCTCTCTCCCCTCTCCATCTCTCTCTCTCCCCTTTCCATCTCTCTCCCCCCTCTCCATCTCTCTCTCCCCCCTCTCCGTCTCTCTCCTCCCCCCTCCAGAGATAACATTGACGTCTCAGAGCGGGGACGTGTCCTCTAAGTTTGTCCTCCATGCGGTCCACCTGGTGAAGCAGAGAGCTTACAGAGCCAACGAGTTCTACAAGTTCTCCTCTCTGCTGGAGAAGAGCTCCCTGACTGAAGCTTTCCCTGTCCTGGTACTGACTCTCAATCAATCAATCAATCAGTCAATCAGTCAGTCAGTCAGTCAGTCAATCAGTCAATCAATCAATCAGTCAATCAATCAATCAGTCAGTCAATCAATCAGTCAAGTTCTCCTCTCTGCTGGAGAAGAGCTCCCTGACTGAAGCTTTTCCTGTCCTGGTACTGACTCTCAGTCAAACAGTCAGTCAGTCAGTCAGTCAGTCAGTCAGTCCCAGTATATATTTCATAAGAAATGCAGTCAACAATATGCGTGTAAACAATAGGGCTGTCCCCGAAAAAAGTTTTTGTTTTGGTCGACCGAGTCGTCTGTTCTTTCGACCAATCGATTGGTAGAAATGTTAAAACTATTTCTTTCCATTTCTAGGAACATCCTGTTTGAATAGAATCAGCTATAGGTACAGTACCTGGTACTGTAGGCTACTGAGCCTGTCTGATGCTTTAAGCACTGCCATTAAAACTGAAGACACACAAATTACTAAAGAGGGAGAGATCAATATAGGAGAAAATAACCTGTTCCCTGCCCCTCCTCCTCCTCCCGCTGCCAGTACACTCTGGTTACCGTTACTCCAGGTACGCTCCTGAAGTTACCGGCTCCGGAAGTTACCGGTACACTCTGGAAGTTACGGAAGTTACGCTCCTGAAGTTACCGGTACGCTCCTGAAGTTACCGCTCCGGAAGTACGGTACTCCGAAGTTACGATGCGCTCCTGAAGTTACCGGTTGCGCTCCGGAAGTTGCCGGCTCCGGAAGTTGCCGATACGCTCCTGGAAGTTACCGGTACGCTCCTGAAGTGCGCTCTGAAGATTACCGGTACGCTCCTGAAGTTACCGTGCGCTCCGGAAGTTGCCGATGCGCTCCGGAAGTTGCGGTGCGCTCCGAAGTTACCGATGCGCTCCTGAAGTTACCGTGCGCTCCTGAAGTTACGCTCCTGAAGTTACCGGTACGCTCCGGAAGTTACCGGTACGCTCCGGAAGTTACCGGTACGCTCCGGGAAGTTACCGGTACGCTCCGGGAAGTTACCGGTACGCTCCGGAAGTTACCGGTAACTGGCTACACCAGCGGTCGGCAGCCTTTTCCATGTGGAGTGCCAAGTTACCGTTTCTACTTATCTGCGATATGATTTTCATGTCATTAGTTTCATTTTAATTTATAATAACGTCTTCGTATCTCAACATTAATGTCATTAATTATTAATTTAATTAATTATAATTAATTAATAAAGGTTAATCAAATCTAAATGAAAATGATAGAAACCTGAAAAGTTACTTCTATTCCCGTTACCAACTATGTAAAAACAGCCTACATGAAACCAACAAATAAAAACCAGCCCACAGATAGAACATAACCTGATTAAAAATAGCTATCCTATAAATCACATTGTCTACACATGGCCTGTCTGCAAGGAACTAGAAACATTGTATCAACTATAAACTTATTCTCACGCTTTGGGCCATTGATCTCCAGACACACAGCTGGAGGCTATTTGCACCAGTAATGAGCGGTAATCAGGTAGGTCTAATTTACACCAGGGATGAGCAGTAATCAGGTAGGTCTAATTTACACCAGGGATGAGCAGTAATCAGGTCTAATTTACACCAGGGATGAGCAGTAATCAGGTCTAATTTACACCAGGGATGAGCAGTAATCAGGTCTAATTTACACCAGGGATGAGCAGTAATCAGGTTTAATTTACACCAGGGATGAGCAGTAATCAGTTCTAATTTACACCAGGGATGAGCAGTAATCAGGCCTAATTTACACCAGGGATGAGCAGTAATCAGTTCTAATTTACACCAGGGATGAGCAGTAATCAGGTCTAATTTACACCAGGGATGAGCAGTAATCAGGTTTAATTTACACCAGGGATGAGCAGTAATCAGTTCTAATTTACACCAGGGATGAGCAGTAATCAGGCCTAATTTACACCAGGGATGAGCAGTAATCAGTTCTAATTTACACCAGGGATGAGCAGTAATCAGTTCTAATTTACACCAGGGATGAGCAGTAATCAGGTCTAATTTACACCAGGGATGAGCAGTAATCAGTTCTAATTTACACCAGGGATGAGCAGTAATCAGGTAGGTCTAATTTACACCGGGGATGAGCAGTAATCAGTTCTAATTTACACCAGGGATGAGCAGTAATCAGGTCTAATTTACACCAGGGATGAGCAGTAATCAGGTCTAATTTACACCAGGGATGAGCAGTAATCAGGTAGTCTATAGACCTACTATGTGTAATCAGGGCCAGGTAGTCTATAGGTCTACTTCTATGTGTCATCAGGTAGTCTATAGGTCTACTTCTATGTGTCATCAGGTAGTCTATAGGTCTACTTCTATGTGTCATCAGGTAGTCTATAGGTCTACTTCTATGTGTCATCAGGTAGTCTATAGGTCTACTTCTATGTGTCATCAGGTAGTCTATAGGTCTACTTCTATGTGTAATCAGGGCCAGGTAGTCTATAGGTCTACTTCCATGTGTAATCAGGTAGTCTATAGGTCTACTTCTATGTGTAATCAGGTAGTCTATAGGTCTACTTCTATGTGTCATCGGGTAGTCTATAGACCTACTTCTATGTGTCATCGGGTAGTCTATAGACCTACTTCTATGTGTAATCAGGTAGTCTATAGGTCTACTTCTATGTGTAATCAGGTAGTCTATAGGTCTACTTCCATGTGTCATCAGGGCCAGGTAGTCTATAGGTCTACTTCTATGTGTCATCAGGTAGTCTATAGGTCTACTTCCATGTGTAATCAGGTAGTCTATAGGTCTACTTCTATGTGTCATCAGGGCCAGGTAGTCTATAGGTCTACTTCTATGTGTCATCAGGTAGTCTATAGGTCTACTTCTATGTGTAATCAGGTAGTCTATAGGTCTACTTCTATGTGTCATCAGGTAGTCTATAGGTCTACTTCTATGTGTAATCAGGGCCAGGTAGTCTATAGGTCTACTTCTATGTGTCATCAGGTAGTCTATAGGTCTACTTCTATGTGTCATCAGGTAGTCTATAGGTCTACTTCTATGTGTCATCAGGTAGTCTATAGGTCTACTTCTATGTGTAATCAGGTAGTCTATAGGTCTACTTCTATGTGTCATCAGGTAGTCTATAGGTCTACTTCTATGTGTCATCAGGTAGTCTATAGGTCTACTTCCATGTGTCATCAGGTAGTCTATAGGTCTACTTCTATGTGTAATCAGGGTCAGGCGTCTATAATGGATTAGTCCAATCAGACTCTACTGAGACAGGCGTGAATCAGACAGGCGTGAATCAGACAGGCGTCTGATCGACTAAAAAGATCTCGGTCGACCAACAGCCTATCGACCAATCAAATGACCAGGGGACTAAAGGATGCTGTTTTGACTGAGTGTCTCTCCTCTAGTCGGGGAGGACAGTAGAGTTATGTGATGCTGTTTTGACTGAGTGTCTCTCCTCTCTAGTCAAGGAGGACAGTAGAGTTATGTGATGCTGTTTTGACTGAGTGTCTCTCCTCTCTAGTCAAGGAGGACAGTAGAGTTATGTGATGCTGTTTTGACTGAGTGTCTCTCCTCTCTAGTCAGGGAGGACAGTAGGGTTATGTATCTCTGTGATGCTGTTTTGACTGAGTGTCTCTCCTCTCTAGTCGGGGAGGACAGTAGAGTTATGTGATGCTGTTTTGACTGAGTGTTTCTCCTCTCTAAGTCAGGTAGAGTTATGTGATGCTGTTTTGACTGAGTGTCCATCCTCTAGTCAGGGAGGACAGTAGAGTTATGTGATGCTGTTTTGACTGAGTGTTTCTCCTCTCTAGTCAGGGAGGACAGTAGAGTTATGTGATGCTGTTTTGACTGAGTGTCTCTCCTCTCTAGTCAGGGAGGACAGTAGGGTTATGTATCTCTGTGATGCTGTTTTGACTGAGTGTCTCTCCTCTCTAGTCGGGGAGGACAGTAGAGTTATGTGATTCTGTTTTGACTGAGTGTCTCTCCTCTCTAGTCGGGGAGGACAGTAGAGTTATGTGATGCTGTTTTGACTGAGTGTCTCTCCTCTCTAGTCGGGGAGGACAGTAGAGTTATGTGATGCTGTTTTGACTGAGTGTCTCTCCTCTCTAGTCAAGGAGGACAGTAGAGTTATGTGATGCTGTTTTGACTGAGTGTCTCTCCTCTCTAGTCAGGGAGGACAGTAGGGTTATGTATCTCTGTGATGCTGTTTTGACTGAGTGTCTCTCCTCTCTAGTCAAGGAGGACAGTAGAGTTATGTGATGCTGTTTTGACTGAGTGTCTCTCCTCTCTAGTCGGGGAGGACAGTAGAGTTATGTGATGCTGTTTTGACTGAGTGTCTCTCCTCTAGTCGGGGAGGACAGTAGAGTTATGTGATGCTGTTTTGACTGAGTGTCTCTCCTCTAGTCGGGGAGGACAGTAGAGTTATGTGATGCTGTTTTGACTGAGTGTCTCTCCTCTCTAGTCGGGAGGACAGTAGAGTTATGTGATGCTGTTTTGACTGAGTGTCTCTCCTCTCTAGTCAGGGAGGACAGTAGGGTTATGTATCTCTGTGATGCTGTTTTGACTGAGTGTCTCTCCTCTCTAGTCGGGAGGACAGTAGAGTTATGTGATGCTGTTTTGACTGAGTGTCTCTCCTCTCTAGTCGGGGGAGGACAGTAGAGTTATGTGATGCTGTTTTGACTGAGTGTCTCTCCTCTCTAGTCAAGGAGGACAGTAGAGTTATGTGATGCTGTTTTGACTGAGTGTCTCTCCTCTCTAGTCGGGAGGACAGTAGAGTTATGTGATGCCCGGTGGTGGGCCAGCCTTCGGTGACGACACCGTTGACTACAGTATCTCCTTCCACGGCCTGACCACCTCACCGTCACCTCTACACATAGTGAGTATATACACACCACCTCACCCTCACCTCTACACATAGTGAGTATATACACCTCACCTCTACACATAGTGAGTATATACACCTCACCTCTACACATAGTGAGTATATACACCTCACCTCTAGTCATAGTGAGTATATACACCTCACCTCTACACATAGTGAGTATATACACCTCACCTTACACATAGTGAGTATATACACCTCACCTCTACACATAGTGAGTATATACACCTGATGCTCTTTTGAGTGAGTATATACACCTCACCTCTACACATAGTAGAGTATATACACCTGTTTTGACATAGTGAGTATATACACCTCACCTCTAGGACAGTGAGTATATACACCTGTTTTGACTGAGTATATACACCTCACCTCTACACATAGTGAGTATATACACCTACCTCTGATGCTAGTGAGTATATACACCTCACCTCTACACATAGTGAGTATATACACCTCACCTCTGTTTTAGTGAGTATATACACCTCACCTCTACACATAGTGAGTATATACACCGCCCATAGTGGGCACACCTTAGTGAGTATATACACCTCACCTCTACACATAGTGAGTATATACACCTCACCTCTACACATAGTGAGTATATACACCTCACCTCTACACATAGTGAGTATATACACCTCACCTCACCTCTACACATAGTGAGTATATACACCTCACCTCTCTACACATAGTGAGTATATACACCTCACCTCTACACATAGTGAGTATATACACCTCACCTCTCTACACATAGTGAGTATATACACCTCACCTCACCTCTACACATAGTGAGTATATACACCTCACCTCTACACATAGTGAGTATATACACCTCACCTCACCTCTACACATAGTGAGTATATACACCTCACCTCTACACATAGTGAGTATATACACCTCACCTCTACACATAGTGAGTATATACACCTCACCTCACCTCTACACATAGTGAGTATATACACCTCACCTCACCTCTACACATAGTGAGTATATACACCTCACCTCTACACATAGTGAGTATATACACCTCACCTCTACACATAGTGAGTATATACACCACCTCTACACATAGTGAGTATATACACCTCACCTCTACACATAGTGAGTATATACACCACCTCTACACATAGTGAGTATATACATCTCACCTCTACACATAGTGAGTATATACACCTCACCTCTACACATAGTGAGTATATACACCTCACCTCTACACATAGTGAGTATATACACCTCACCTCTACACATAGTGAGTATATACACCTCACCTCTACACATAGTGAGTATATACACCCACCTCACCTCTACACATAGTGAGTATATACACCCACCTCTACACATAGTGAGTATATACACCTCACCTCTACACATAGTGAGTATATACACCTCACCCTCACACATAGTGAGTATATACAACTCACCTCTACACATAGTGAGTATATACACTCACCTCTACACATAGTGAGTATATACACCTCACCTCTACACATAGTGAGTATATACACACCACCTCTACACATAGTGAGTATATACACCTCACCTCTACACATAGTGAGTATATACACCTCACCTCTACACATAGTGAGTATATACACCTCACCTCTACACATAGTGAGTATATACACCTCACCTCTACACATAGTGAGTATATACACCTCACCTCTACACATAGTGAGTATTTACACCTCACCTCACCTCTACACATAGTTAGTATATACACCTCACCTCACCTCTACACATAGTTAGTATATACACCTCACCTCACCTCTACACATAGTGAGTATATACACCTCACCTCTACACATAGTGAGTATATACACCTCACCTCTACACATAGTGAGTATATACACCTCACCTCACCTCTATACATAGTGAGTATATACACCTCACCTCTACACATAGTGAGTATATACACCTCACCTCACCTCTACACATAGTGAGTATATACACCTCACCTCACCTCTACACATAGTGAGTATATACACCACCTCTACACATAGTGAGTATATACACCTCACCTCTACACATAGTGAGTATATACACCTCACCTCTACACATAGTGAGTATATACACCTCACCTCTACACATAGTGAGTATATACACCTCACCTCTACACATAGTGAGTATATACACCTCACCTCTACACATAGTGAGTATATACACCACCTCTACACATAGTGAGTATATACACCTCACCTCTACACATAGTGAGTATATACACCTCACCTCTACACATAGTGAGTATATACACCTCACCTCTCTACACATAGTGAGTATATACACACCACCTCTACACATAGTGAGTATATACACCTCACCTCTCTACACATAGTGAGTATATACACCTCACCTCTACACATAGTGAGTATATACACCTCACCTCTACACATAGTGAGTATATACACCTCACCTCTACACATAGTGAGTATATACACCTCACCTCTACACATAGTGAGTATATACACACCACCTCTACACATAGTGAGTATATACACCTCACCTCTACACATAGTGAGTATATACACTCACACATAGTGAGTATATACACTCTACACATAGTGAGTATATACACCTCACCTCTACACATAGTGAGTATATACACCTCACCTCTACACATAGTGAGTATATACACCTCACCTCTACACATAGTGAGTATATACACTCACCTCTACACATAGTGAGTATATATACACCTCACCTCTACACATAGTGAGTATATACACCTCACCTCTACACATAGTGAGTATATACACCTCACCTCTACACATAGTGAGTATATACACCTCACCTCACACTCACCTCACCACATAGTGAGTATATACACCTCACCTCTACACATAGTGAGTATATACACCTCACCTCTACACATAGTGAGTATATACACCTCACCTCTACACATAGTGAGTATATACACCTCACCTCTACACATAGTGAGTATATACACCTCACCTCTACACATAGTGAGTATATACACCACCTCACCTCTACACATAGTGAGTATATACACCTCACCTCACCTCTATACATGGGGTATTGTAATGTCATCGTGGGGTATTGTAATGTCATCGTGGGGTATTGTGATGTCATCGTGGGGTATTGTGATGTCATCGTGGGGTATTGTGATGTCATCGTGGGGTATTGTGATGTCATCGTGGGGTATTGTGATGTCATTACGGGGTATTGTGATGTCATCGTGGGGTATTGTGATGTCATCACGGTGTATTGTGATGTCATCGTGGGGTATTGTGATGTCATCGTGGGGTATTGTGATGTCATCGTGGGGTATTGTGATGTCATCGTGGGGTATTGTGATGTCATCGTGGGGTATTGTGATGTCATTACGGGGTATTGTGATGTCATCGTGGGGTATTGTGTTATTATTCATTATTAGTAATTATAGGACGTACCACAGCACACTGGACCAAAAGTCCTTTCCTTTTCTGACTCATGATTTTTGTCTCACCCAGCATGCATCAGACGGTGTGACTAGTTTTGAGGTGTCCTCTCCCCTGAGGTACGAGGACGTTTCTCCCATCATCACCCTGAAGACTTGGGTCCAGCCGCTCAGGTACAAAACTAAAGAAATACACCCACCCACACGTTTCTCCCAGGGTCACCCTGAAGATCTGTGTGCAGCCACACTGGGACATATGTCTCCAAATACAACCCCCTACCTACCCCTCTACTACCCACCACCTACAGTCTGATATATATACCGGGTTACATTAGTCACTAATCTGGTCAGCTTCGTGATTAACTTCTGTGTTCAAACGTGTTCGTTTTTGTGAGGAAACTCTCAGTTTCTACGTCTCCGTCCTCTCAGAAGGAAACTCTCTACGTCTCCATCCTCTCTGAAGGAAACTGTCAGCTTCTCCGTCCTCTCAGAAGGAAACTCTCAGCTTCTCCGTCCTCTCAGAAGGAAACTCTCAGCTTCTCCGTCTCCATCCTCTCAGAAGGAAACTCTCTACGTCTCCATCCTCTCTGAAGGAAACTGTCAGCTTCTCCGTCCTCTCAGAAGGAAACTCTCAGCTTCTCCGTCCTCTCAGAAGGAAACTCTCAGCTTCTCCGTCTCCATCCTCTCAGATGGAAACTCTCAGCTTCTCCGTCCTCTCAGAAGGAAACTCTCAGCTTCTACGTCTCCATCCTCTCAGAAGGAAACTCTCTACGTCTCCATCCTCTCTGAAGGAAACTCTCAGCTTCTCCGTCCTCTCAGAAGGAAACTCTCAGCTTCTCCGTCCTCTCAGAAGGAAACTCTCAGCTTCTCCATCCTCTCAGAAGGAAACTCTCAGCCCCCCCTCCTTCCTTTCCGGTCCATGTGGGCACACAGACCAGGCACTGGGGACACAGCCGTGTATCTATCCCCAAGCATCCCGTCTATCCCCAAGCATCCCGTCTATCCCCAAGCATCCCATCTATCCCCAAGCATCCCGTCTATCCCCAAGCATCCCATCTATCCCCAAGCATCCCGTCTATCTCCAAGCATCCCGTCTATCCCCAAGCATCCCATCTATCCCAAGCATCCCGTCTATCCCCAAGCATCCCGTCTATCCCCAAGCATCCCGTCTATCCCCAAGCATCCCGTCTATCCCCAAGCATCCCATCTTTTTTCCCAAGCATCCCATCTATCCCCAAGCATCCCATCTATCTCCAAGCATCCCATCTATCCCCAAGCATCCCGTCTATCCCCAAGCATCCCATCTTTTTTCCCAAGCATCCCATCTATCCCCAAGCATCCCATCTATCCCCAAGCATCCCATCTATCTCCAAGCATCCCATCTATCCCCAAGCATCCCATCTATCCCCAAGCATCCCATCTATCCCCAAGCATCCCATCTAGTCCTGACAGGTCGTCTCAGTGTACAGAGTCTAACCCACAGCATCTATCCCCAAGCATCCCATCTATCCCCAAGCATCCCATCTATCCCCAAGCATCCCATCTATCCCCAAGCATCCCGTCTATTCCCAAGCATCCCGTCTATCCCCAAGCATCCCATCTATCCCCAAGCATCCCGTCTATCCCCAAGCATCCCATCTATCCCCAAGCATCCCATCTAAGTCTGCCTGTTTCCTGCTTCTTCCAGACCTCTGAGTTCTAAGATCAAGGCTCTGGGTCACAGAGATGTCCTCCCCAACAACAGACAGCTCTACGAAATCATCCTCACCTACAGCTTCCACCAGGTGAGAGTGTCTAGGTTGTATTGTACACCTCTGTTTGGTGTGTGTGACCTCTCTACCTCTCTACCTCTACCTCTCTACCTCTACCTCTCTCCCTCTACCTCTCCCTCTACCTCTCTACCTCTACCTCTCTACCTCTCTACCTCTCCTCTCTCCTCTACCTCTCTCCTCTACCTCTACCTCTCCCTCTACCTCTCCTCTCTACCTCTCTACCTCTACCTCTCTACCTCTACCTCTCTACCTCTACCTCTCTACCTCTACCTCTCTACCTCTACCTCTACCTCTACCTCTACCTCTCTACCTCTACCTCTCTCCCTCTACCTCTACCTCTCTACCTCTCTACCTCTCTACCTCTACCTCTCTACCTACCTCTACCTCTCTCTCTACCTCTACCCTCTCTACCTCTACCTCTCTACCTCTCTACCTCTACCTCTCTACCTCTCTACCTCTCTACCTCTACCTCTCTACCTCTACCTCTCTCCTCTACCTCTCTACCTCTCTCTACCTCTCCTCTCCCTCTACCTCTCTACCTCTCTCCTCTACCTCTACCTCTCCTCTCCCTCTCTCTACCTCTCCTCTCTACCTCTCTCTACCTCTACCACCTCTCTACACCTCTCTCCCCTCTCTACCTCTCCTCTACCTCTCTCCTCTCTACCTCTCTCCCTCTCTACCTCTCTCTCACCTCTACCTCTCTACCTCTCTACCTCTCTACCTCTCCTCTACCTCTCTACCTCTCTACCTCTACCTCTCCTCTCCTCTCTACCTCTCTCCTCTCTTCTCTACCTCTCCTCTCTACCCTCTCTCTACCTCTCTACCTCTACCTCTCTACCTCTCTACCTCTCTACCTCTCTCCCTCTCTACCTCTCTACCTCTCCTCTCCTCTCCTCTCTACCTCTCTCCTCTCTACCTCTCTACCTCTCTACCTCTCTACCTCTCTACCTCTCTACCTCTCTACCTCTCTCCCTCTCTCCCTCTCTACCTCTCTACCTCTACCTCCTCTCCCTCTACCTCTCCCTCTCTACCTCTCTCCTCTCTACCTCTCCCTCTCTACCTCTACCTCTCTACCTCTCTCTCTACCTCTCTCCCTACCTCTCTCTCCTCTCTACCTCTACCTCTCCTCCCCTCTCCCCTCTCCCTCTCTCCTCTCTCCTCTCTACCTCTCTACCTCTCTACCTCTCTACCTCTCCCTCTCTACCTCTCTCCCTCTCTACCTCTCTACCTCTCTACCTCTCTACCTCTCCTCTACCCTCTACCTCTCTCCTCTCTCCTCTCTACCTCTCTACCTCTCTACCTCTCTACCTCTCCTCTCTCCTCTCTACCTCTCTACCTCTCTACCTCTCTACCTCTCTCCTCTCTACCTCTCTACCTCTCTACCTCTCTACCTCTCTCTACCTCTCTACCTCTCTACCTCCCTCTCTACCTCTCTACCTCTCTACCTCCCTCTCTACCTCTCTCCCTCTCTACCTCTCTCCTACCTCTCTACCTCTCTACCTCTCCCCTCTACCTCTACCTCTCTACCTATATCCCTCTCTACCTCTCTCCCCTCTACCTCTCTACCTATATCCCTCTCTACCTCTCTACCTCTACCTCTCTACCTATATCCCTCCTCTCTACCTCTCTCCCTCTCTCTCTGCCTCTCTACCTCTCTCTACCTCCTCCCCTCTCTACCTCTCTACCTCTCTACCTCTACCTCTCTCCTATATCCCTCTCTACCTCTCTACCTCTCCTCTCTACCTCTCCCTCTCTACCTCTCTCCCTCTACCTCTCTACCTCTACCTCTCTACCTCTCTACCTCTCTCCTCTCCTCCTCTCTCTGCCTCTCTACCTCTCTACCTCTCTACCTCTACCTCTCTACCTCTCTACCTCTCCTCCTCTCCCTCTCTACCTCTCCCTCTCTACCTCTCTGCCTCTCTACCTCTCTACCTCTCTACCTCTCTACCTCTCTACCTCTCTACCTCTCCCTCTCTACCTCTCTACCTCTCTACCTCTCTACCTCTCTACCTCTCTCTCTACCTCTACTCTCTACCTCTCTCCTCTACCTCTCTACCTCTCTCCTCTCTCTCTCCCTCTCTCCTCTCTACCTCTCTCCTCTCTACCTCTCTCCCTCTACCTCTCTACCTCTCTACCTCTCTCCTCTCTACCTCTCTCCCTCTCTACCTCTCTAACTCTCTACCTCTCTCCCTCTCTACCTCTCTCCCTCTACTCCTCTAACTCTCTCCCTCTCTACCTCTCTACCTCTCTACCTCTCTCCCTCTCTACCTCTCTCCTCTCTACCTCTCTCCCTCTCTCCCTCTCTACCTCTCTACCTCTACCTCTCTACCTCTCTCCCTCTCTACCTCTCCTACCTATATCCTCTCTACCTCTCCCCTCTCTACCTCTCTACCTCTCTCTACCTCTCTACCTCTACCTCTCTACCTATATCCCTCTCTACCTCTCTCCCTCTCTACCTCTCTCCCTCTCTACCTCTACCTCTCTCTCCCTACCTCTCTACCTCTCTCCTCCTCTCTCTCTACCTCTACCTCTCCTCTCCCTACCTCTCTCTTTACCTCTCTACCTCTCTACCTCTCTACCTCTACCTCTCTACCTCTACCTCTCTACCTCTCTACCTCTCTACCTCTACCTCTCTACCTCTCTCTACCTCTACCTCTCTACCTCTCTCTCCTCCTCCTCTACCTCTCTACCTCTCTACCTCTCTCTCTACCTCTCTCACCTCTCCTCTACCTCTACCTCTCCTCTCTCTGCCTCTCTCCCTCTCTACCTCTCTACCTCTCTACCTCTCTACCTCTCTACCTCTCTACCTCTCTACCTCTACCTCTCTACCTCTCTACCTCTACCTCTCTACCTCTACCTCTCTACCTCTACCTCTCTACCTCCTCTACCTCTCTACCTCTCTACCTCTCTACCTCTCTCTACCTCTACCTCTCTACCTCTACCTCTCTCCCTATATCCTCTCTACCTCTACCTCTACCTCTCTACCTCTCTCCTCTCTACCTCTCTACCTACCTCTACCTCTCTACTGCTACCTCTCTACCTCTCTCTACCTCTCTCTACCTCTCTACCTCTCCCTCTCTCTGCCTCTCTCTCTCCTCTCTCCCTCTCTCTACCTCTCTCCTCTCTCCTCTCTACCTCTCCTCTCTCCTCTCCCTCTCTCTCTACCTCTCTACCTCTCTACCTCTCTCCTCTACTCTCCCTCTCTCCTCTACCTCTCTACCTCTCTACCTCTCTCTCCTCTCTACCTCTACCTCTCTACCTCTGACCTCTCTACCTCTCTACCTCTGTCCTCTCTCTGACCTCTCTACCTCTCTCCCTCTCTACCTCCAGTACCTCTGACTGACCTCTCTACTCTCTACCTCTCTCCCTCTGTCTACCTCTCTACCTCTCTCCCCTAGCTGTCCAGTACTGTGTGTCTGACCTCTCTACCTCTCTCCTCTCCCCCCTCTGTCCAGTACTGTCTGACCTCTCTACCTCTCTCCCCAGCTGTCCAGTACTGTGTGACTGACCTCTCTACCTCTCTCCCCAGCTGTCCAGTACTGTCTGACCTCTCTACCTCTCTCCCCAGCTGTCCAGTACTGTGTGTGTGACCTCTCTACCTCTCTACCTCTCTCCCCAGCTGTCCAGTACTGTCTGACCTCTCTACCTCTCTACCTCTCTCCCCAGCTGTCCAGTACTGTGTGTGTGACCTCTCTACCTCTCTCCCCAGCTGTCCAGTACTGTCTGACCTCTCTACCTCTCTCCCCAGCTGTCCAGTACTGTGTGACTGACCTCTCTACCTCTCTCCCAGCTGTCCAGTACTGTCTGACCTCTCTACCTCTCTCCCCAGCTGTCCAGTACTGTGTGTGTGACCTCTCTACCTCTCTCCCCAGCTGTCCAGTACTGTGTGACTGACCTCTCTACCTCTCTCCCCAGCTGTCCAGTACTGTGTGTGACCTCTCTACCTCTCTCCCCAGCTGTCCAGTACTGTCTGACCTCTCTACCTCTCTCCCCAGCTGTCCAGTACTGTGTGACTGACCTCTCTACCTCTCTACCTCTCTCCCCAGCTGTCCAGTACTGTGTGACTGACCTCTCTACCTCTCTCCCCAGCTGTCCAGTACTGTGTGTGTGACCTCTCTACCTCTCTCCCCAGCCTAAGTCAGGAGAGGTGACCCCCAGCTGTCCAGTACTGTGTGACCAGTTGTATGAATCAGAGTTTGACTCTCAGCTCTGGATGCTGTTTGACCAGAACAAGAGACTGTTGGGCTCTGGAGACGCCTACCCACACCAGGTAGTAACCACAACACAACCATGATATAACCACAACACAACCATGATATAACCACAATACAACCATGTTATAACTACAACACAACCATGATATAACCACAACACAACCATGATATAACCACAACACAACCATGAATAACCACAACACAACCATGATATAACCACAATACAACCATGATATAACCACAACACAACCATGATATAACCACAACACAACCATGATATAACCACAACACAACCATGATATAACCACAACACAACCATGATATAACCACAATACAACCATGATATAACCACAACACAACCATGATATAACCACAATACAACCATGATATAACCACAACACAACCATGATATAACCACAACACAACCATGATATAACTCTGGACAACACAACCATGATATAACCACAACACAACCAATATAACCATCATATAACCACAACACAACCATGATATAACCATCATATAACCACAACACAACCATGATATAACCATCATATAACCATGACACAACCACGATACAACCATGATATAACCACAACACAACCAGAACAAGAGACTGTTGGGCTCTGGAGACGCCTACCCACACCAGGTAGTAACCACAACACAACCATGATATAACCACAATACAACCATGATATAACCACAACACAACCATGATATAACCACAGATATAACCACAACACAACCAGAACAAGAGACTGCTGGGCTCTGGAGACTCCTACCACACCAGGTAGTAACCACAACA
>NW_027040227.1:22500-26229 GCF_034236695.1 Oncorhynchus nerka | reverse complement strand
ACACACACACCCCCCACGCCTGGAAGAGGAGACCAACGGGGTAGAGGTAAACACACACACACCCCCACGCCTGGAAGAGGAGACCAACAGGTAGAGGTAAACACACACACACCCCCACGCCTGGAAGAGGAGACCAACGAGGGTAAAACACACACACACCCCCACGCCTGGAAGAGGAGACCAACAGGGTAAAACACACACACACCCCCACGCCTGGAAGAGGAGACCAACGGGGTAGAGGTAAACACACACACACCCCCACGCCTGGAAGAGGAGACTCAACGAGGGTAAAACACACACACACCCCCACGCCTGGAAGAGGAGACCAACGGGGTAGAGGTAAACACACACACACCCCACGCCTGGAAGAGGAGACCAACGAGGGTAAAACACACACACACCCCCCACGCCTGGAAGAGGAGACCAACAGGTAGAGGTAAACACACACACACCCCCACGCCTGGAAGAGGAGACCAACGGGGTAGAGGTAAACACACACACACCCCTCTACTGGAAGAGGAGACCAACGGCAGAGGTAAAACACAATACACACCCCCACGCCTGGAAGAGGAGACCAACGGGGTAGAGAGGTAAACACACACACCCCCACGCCTGAAGAGGAGACCAACGGGGTAGAGGTAAAAACACACACACACCCCCACGCCTGGAAGAGAGGAGACCAACGGGGTAAAACACACACACACCCCCACGCCTGGAAGAGGAGACCAACGGGTAAAACACACACACACCCCCCACGCCTGAAGAGGAGACCAACGGGTAGAGGTAAAACACACACACACCCCACGCCTGGAAGAGGAGACCAATGAAAAACACACACACACCCCCACGCCTGAAGAGGAGACCAACGGGGTAGAAAACACACACACCCCACGCCTGGAAGAGGAGACCAACGGGGTAGAGGTAAACACACACACACCCCCACGCCTGGAAGAGGAGACCAACGGGGGAGGTAAAAACACACACACACCCCACGCCTGGAAGAGGAGACCAACGGGGTAGAGGTAAAACACACACACACCCCCACGCCTGGAAGAGGAGACCAACGGGGTAGAGGTAAAAACACACACACCCCCACGCCTGAAGAGGAGACCAACGGGTAAAAACACACACACACCCCCACGCCTGAAGAGGAGACCAACGAGGTAGAGGTAAAACACACACACACCCCCCCACGCCTGGAAGAGGAGACCAACGGGTGAAACACACACACACCCCACGCCTGGAAGAGGAGACCAACAGAGGTAAAACACACACACACCACGCCTGAAGAGGAGACCAACGAGGTAAAACACACACACACCCACGCCTGGAAGAGGAGACCAACGGGGTAAAACAACACACACACCCCACGCCTGGAAGAGGAGACCAACAATCGGTAGAGGTAAAACACACACACCCCCTACACGCCTGGAAGAGGAGACCAACAGGGTAGAAACACACACACACCCCACGCCTGGAAGAGGAGACCAACGGGGTAGGGCAAAACACACACACCCCACGCCTGGAAGAGGAGACCAACGGGGTAGAGGTAAAACACACACACACCCACGCCTGGAAGAGGAGACCAACGGGGTAGAAAAACACACACACACCCTCACGCCTGGAAAGGAGACCAACGGGGTAGAGGTAAAAAACACACACACCCCCACGCCTGGAAGAGGAGACCAACAGGCAGAGGTAAAAAACACACACACCCCCACGCCTGGAAGAGGAGACCAACGGGGTAAAACACACACACCCCCACGCCTGGAAGAGGAGACCAACGGGGTAAAACACACACACACCCCCACGCCTGGAAGAGGAGAGGAGAGGTAAAACACACCAACGCCTGGAAGAGACCAGGTAAACACACACACACCCCACGCCTGGAAGAGGAGACCAACGGGTAGAGGTAAAAACACACACACACCCCCACGCCTGGAAAGGAGACCAACGGGTAGAGGTAAACACACACACACCCCCACGCCTGGAAGAGGAGACCAAAGGGTAAAACACACACACACCCCACGCCTGGAAGAGGAGACCAACGGGTAAAACACACACACACCCCCACGCCTGGAAGAGGAGACCAACAGGGTAAAACACACACACCCCCCACGCCTGGAAGAGGAGACCAGCGGGGTAGGAGGTAAAACACACACACACCCCACGCCTGGAAGGAGACCAACGGGGTAAAACACACACACACCCCCACGCCTGGAAGAGGAGACCAACGGGGTAAAACACACACACCCCCACGCCTGGAAGAGGAGACCAACAGGGTAAAACACACACACACCCCCACGCCTGGAAAGAGGGAGACCAATGAGTGTAGACAACGGTAGAGTAAAACACACACACACCCCCACGCCCTGGAAGAGGAGACCAACGGGGTAGAGGTAAAACACACACACACCCCCACGCCTGGAAGAGGAGACCAACGGGTAGAGGAAACACACACACACCCCCACGCCTGGAAGTGTGTGTGTGTGTGTAAACACACACACACTCCCCACGCCTGGAAGAGGAGACCAGCAGGGTAGAGGTAAAAACACACACACACCCCCACGCCTGGAAGAGGAGACCAGCAGGGTAAAACACACACAGTCCCCCACGCCTGGAGAGGAGATCAACGAGGTGAGGTAAAACACACATAGGTAATGTGTGTGTGTGTGTGTGTGTGTGTGTGTGTGTGTACCTATAACAGCAGCAGTAGTTCCTCAGGACAGCCGACAGTAGACAGAGTGTGTGTGTGTGTGTGTGTGTGTGTACCTATAACAGCAGCAGTAGTCCCTCCAGGACAGCCCGACAGTAGACAGTGTGTGTGTGTGTGTGTGTACCTATAACAGCAGCAGTAGTTCCTCCCAGGACAGCCTACAGTAGACAGAGTGTGTGTGTGTGTGTGTGTGTGTGTGTGTATAACAGCAGCAGTAGTCCTCCAGGACAGCCTACAGTAGACAGAGTGTGTGTGTGTGTGTGTGTGTGTGTGTACCTATAACAGCAGCAGTAGTCCCTCCAGGACAGCCTACAGTAGACAGAGTGTGTGTGTGTGTGTGTGTGTGTGCCGATGTGTGTAGTCCCTCCAGGACAGCCTGTAGTGACAGACAGAGTGTGTGTGTGTGTGTGTGTGTGTGTGTGTGTGTGTGTGTGTGTGTGTGTGTACTATAACAGCAGTAGTCCTCCAGGACAGCCTACAGTAGACAGTGTGTGTGTGTGTGTGTGTACCTATAACAGCAGTAGTCCCTCCAGGACAGCCTACAGTAGACAGAGTGTGTGTGTGTGTGTGTGTGTACCTATAACAGCAGCAGTAGTCCCTCCAGGACAGCCGACAGTAGACAGAGTGTGTGTGTGTGTGTGTGTGTGTGTGTGTGTGTGTGTGTGTGTGTGTACCTATAACAGCAGCAGTAGTCCCTCCAGGACAGCCTACAGTAGACAGAGTGTGTGTGTGTGTGTGTGTGTGTACCTATAACAGCAGCAGTAGTCCCTCCAGACAGCCGACCCAGTAGACAGAGTGTGTGTGTGTGTGTGTGTGTGTGTGTGTGTGTGTACCTATAACAGCAGCAGTAGTCCCTCCAGGACAGCCGACAGTAGACAGAGTGTGTGTGTGTGTAAAATGTACCAATAACAGCAGCAAGTCCTCCAGGACAGTTTTACAGTAGACAGAGTGTGTGTGTGTGTGTGTGTACCTATAACAGCAGCAGTAGTCCCTCCAGGACAGCCTACAGTAGA
>NW_027040227.1:0-17500 GCF_034236695.1 Oncorhynchus nerka | reverse complement strand
CTCCTACCTCCAGGTGGTAGAGGTTACGGGGTAGGGGTTAGAGGTTACGGGGTAGAGGTTAGAGGTTCCTCCTACCTCCAGGTGGTAGAGGTTAGAGGTTACGGGGTAGGGGTTAGTTAGAGGTTACGGGGTAGGGGTTAGAGGTTCCTCCTACCTCCAGGGGGTAGAGGTTAGGGAGGTTACGGGGTAGGGGTTAGAGGTTACGGGTAGAGGTTAGAGGTTCCTCCTACCTCCAGGTGTCTCCGTCGTTCCACAGCAGACAGTCGTAGACGGACCCGGGTCGTTGTACTTCTTCTCCAGAGACGCCAGGATCTCGGACTGACAGCAGCTCCTCTTTCTGCAGCTTCTCGGCCTGAGAAAACAACGGACAGGCGTGAGCAAACTAAATGTTAAAACTCATTTACACACATTTCATGTGCTGGGGGATGTGACGAATGTGTTAAACTGATGTTTTAAATCGTACAATAACGAGAATTCACAATTCAGAGAGAGTCCAGGGTAGGACCCAATGTCCCAAGGACCCAGAGCAGTTCAGTCTACCTACCAGACAGGGCAGTTCAGTCTACCTACCAGACAGGGCAGTTCAGTCTACCTACCAGACGGGGCAGTTCAGTCTACCTACCAGACGGGGCAGTTCAGTCTACCTACCAGACAGGGCAGTTTAGTCTACCTACCAGACAGGGCAGTTCAGTCTACCTACCAGACAGAGCAGTTCAGTCTACCTACCAGACAGGGCAGTTCAGTCTACCTACCAGACGGAGCAGTTCAGTCTACCTACCAGACGGAGCAGTTCAGTCTACCTACCAGACGGAGCAGTTCAGTCTACCTACCAGACGGGGCAGTTCAGTCTACCTACCAGACGGGGCAGTTCAGTCTACCTACCAGACGGGGCAGTTCAGTCTACCTACCAGACGGGGCAGTTCAGTCTACCTACCAGACAGGGCAGTTCAGTCTACCTACCAGACAGGGCAGTTCAGTCTACCTACCAGACAGGGCAGCTCAGTCTACCTACCAGACAGGGCAGGTCAGTCTACCTACCAGACAGAGCAGTTCAGTCTACCTACCAGACGGGGCAGTTCAGTCTACCTACCAGACAGGGCAGTTCAGTCTACCTACCAGACAGGGCAGTTCAGTCTACCTACCAGACAGGGCAGTTCAGTCTACCTACCAGACAGGGCAGTTCAGTCTACCTACCAGACAGGTTAGTTCAGTCTACCACAGTTCAGTCTACCTACCAGACGGGGCAGTTCAGTCTACCTACCAGACGGGGCAGTTCAGTCTACCTACCAGACGGGGCAGTTCAGTCTACCTACCAGACGGGGCAGTTCAGTCTACCTACCAGACGGGGCAGTTCAGTCTACCTACCAGACAGGGCAGTTCAGTTCACCTACCAGACAGGGCAGTTCAGTCCACCTACCAGACAGAGCAGTTCAGTCTACCTACCAGACAGGGCAGTTCAGTCCACCTACCAGACAGGGCAGTTCAGTCTACCTACCAGACAGGGCAGTTCAGTCTACCTACCAGACAGGGCAGTTCAGTCTACCTACCAGACGGGGCAGTTCAGTCTACCTACCAGACGGGGCAGTTCAGTCTACCTACCAGACGGGGCAGTTCAGTCTACCTACCAGACGGGGCAGTTCAGTCTACCTACCAGACGGGGCAGTTCAGTCTACCTACCAGACGGGGCAGTTCAGTCTACCTACCAGACGGGGCAGTTCAGTCTACCTACCAGACAGAGCAGTTCAGTCTACCTACCAGACAGGGCAGTTCAGTCCACCTACCAGACAGAGCAGTTCAGTCTACCTACCAGACAGGGCAGTTCAGTCTACCTACCAGACAGGGCAGTTCAGTCTACCTACCAGACAGGGCAGTTCAGTCTACCTACCAGACAGGGCAGTTCAGTCTACCTACCAGACAGGGCAGTTCAGTCTACCTACCAGACAGGGCAGTTCAGTCTACCTACCAGACAGGGCAGTTCAGTCTACCTACCAGACAGGGCAGTTCAGTCTACCTACCAGACAGGGCAGTTCAGTCTACCTACCAGAGAGGGCAGTTCAGTCTACCTACCAGACAGGGCAGTTCAGTCTACCTACCAGACAGGGCAGTTCAGTCTACCTACCAGACAGGGCAGTTCAGTCTACCTACCAGACAGGGCAGTTCAGTCTACCTACCAGACAGGGCAGTTCAGTCTACCACGGTCCTGTCTACCTACCAGACGGGGCAGTTCAGTCTACCTACCAGACGGGGCAGTTCAGTCTACCTACCAGACGGGAAGTTCAGTCTACCTACCAGACGGGGCAGTTCAGTCTACCTACCAGACGGGGCAGTTCAGTCTACCTACCAGACGGGGCAGTTCAGTCTACCTACCAGACGGGGCAGTTCAGTCTACCTACCAGACGGGGCAGTTCAGTCTACCTACCAGACGGGGCAGTTCAGTCTACCTACCAGACGGGGCAGTTCAGTCTACCACCAGACGGGGGCAGTTCAGTCTACCTACCAGACAGGGCAGTTCAGTCTACCTACCAGACGGGGCAGTTCAGTCTACCTACCAGACGGGGCAGTTCAGTCTACCTACCAGACAGGGCAGTTCAGTACCTACCAGACGGGGCACAGTCAGACAGAGGGCAGTTCAGTCTACCTACCAGACGGGGCAGTTCAGTCTACCTACCAGACGGGCAGTTCAGTCTACCTACCAGACAGGGCAGTTCAGTCTACCTACCAGACAGGGCAGTTCAGTCTACCTACCAGACAGGGCAGTTCAGTACCTACCAGACAGACAGGCAGTTCAGTCTACCTACCAGACGGGGCAGTTCAGTCTACCTACCAGACAGGGCAGTTCAGTCTACCTACCAGACAGGCAGTTCAGTCTACCTACCAGACGGGGCAGTTCAGTCTACCTACCAGACAGGGCAGTTCAGTCTACCTACCAGACAGGGCAGTTCAGTCTACCTACCAGACAGGGCAGTTCAGTCTACCTACCAGACAGGGCAGTTCAGTCTACCTACCAGACAGGGCAGTTCAGTCTACCTACCAGACAGGGCAGTTCAGTCTACCTACCAGACAGGGCAGTTCAGTCTACCTACCAGACAGGGCAGTTCAGTCTACCTACCAGACAGGGCAGTTCAGTCTACCTACCAGACAGGGCAGTTCAGTCTACCTACCAGACAGGGCAGTTCAGTCTACCTACCAGACAGGGCAGTTCAGTCTACCTCACCAGACAGGGCAGTTCAGTCTACCTACCAGACAGGGCAGTTCAGTCTACCTACCAGACAGGGCAGTTCAGTCTACCTACCAGACAGGGCAGTTCAGTCACACCAGACAGGGCAGTTCAGTCTACCTACCAGACAGGGCAGTTCAGTCTACCTACCAGACAGGGCAGTTCAGTCTACCTACCAGACAGGGCAGTTCAGTCTACCTACCAGACGGGGCAGTTCAGTCTACCTACCAGACGGGGCAGTTCAGTCTACCTACCAGACGGGCAGTTCAGTCTACCTACCAGACAGGGCAGTTCAGTCTACCTACCAGACAGGGCAGTTCAGTCTACCTACCAGACAGGGCAGTTCAGTCTACCTACCAGACAGGGCAGTTCAGTCTACCTACCAGACAGGGCAGTTCAGTCTACCTACCAGACAGGGCAGTTCAGTCTACCTACCAGACAGGGCAGTTCAGTCTACCTACCAGACGGGGCAGTTCAGTCTACCTACCAGACAGGGCAGTTCAGTCTACCCACCAGACAGGGCAGTTCAGTCTACCTGCCAGAGAGGGCAGTTCAGTCTACCTACCAGACGGGGCAGTTCAGTCTACCTACCCAGACAGGGCAGTTCAGTCTACCTACCAGACGGGGCAGTTCAGTCTACCTACCAGACAGTTCAGTCTACCTACCAGACGGGGCAGTTCAGTCTACCTACCAGACGGGGCAGTTCAGTCTACCTACCAGACGGGGCAGTTCAGTCTACCTACCAGACGGGGCAGTTCAGTCTACCTACCAGACGGGGCAGTTCAGTCTACCTGCCAGACGGGCAGTTCAGTCTACCTCACCAGACGGGGCAGTTCAGTCTACCTACCAGACGGGGCAGTTCAGTCTACCTACCAGACGGGGGCAGTTCAGTCTACCTACCAGACAGGGCAGTTCAGTCTACCTACCAGACAGGGCAGTTCAGTCTACCTACCAGACGGGCAGTTCAGTCTACCCACCAGACGGGCAGTTCAGTCTACCTACCAGACGGGGCAGTTCAGTCTACCTGCACCAGACGGGCAGTTCAGTCTACCTACCAGACGGGGCAGTTCAGTCTACCTACCAGACGGGGCAGTTCAGTCTACCTACCAGACAGGGCAGTTCAGTCTACCTACCAGACAGGGCAGTTCAGTCTACCTACCAGACAGGGCAGTTCAGTCTACCTACCAGACAGGGCAGTTCAGTCTACCTACCAGACAGGGCAGTTCAGTCTACCTACCAGACAGGGCAGTTCAGTCTACCTACCAGACAGGGCAGTTCAGTCTACCTACCAGACAGGGCAGTTCAGTCTACCTACCAGACAGGGCAGTTCAGTCTACCTACCAGACAGAGCAGTTCAGTCTACCTACCAGACGGGGCAGTTCAGTCTACCTACCAGACAGGGCAGTTCAGTCTACCTACCAGACGGGGCAGTTCAGTCTACCTACCAGACGGGGCAGTTCAGTCTACCTACCAGACGGGGCAGTTCAGTCTACCTACCAGACGGGGCAGTTCAGTCTACCTACCAGACAGGGCAGTTCAGTCTACCTACCAGACAGAGCAGTTCAGTCTACCTACCAGACAGGGCAGTTCAGTCTACCTACCAGACGGAGCAGTTCAGTCTACCTACCAGACGGAGCAGTTCAGTCTACCTGCCACCAGACGGGGCAGTTCAGTCTACCAGACAGGGCAGTTCAGTCCACTCACCAGACAGGGCAGTTCAGTCTACCTACCAGACGGGGCAGTTCAGTCTACCTACCAGACGGGCAGTTCAGTCTACCAGACGGGGCAGTTCAGTCTACCTACCAGACGGGGCAGTTCAGTCTACCTACCAGACAGGGCAGTTCAGTCTACCTACCAGACAGGGCAGTTCAGTCTACCTACCAGACGGGGCAGTTCAGTCTACCTACCAGACGGGGCAGTTCAGTCTACCTACCAGACGGGGCAGTTCAGTCTACCTACCAGACGGGGCAGTTCAGTCTACCTACCAGACGGGGCAGTTCAGTCTACCTACCAGACAGGGCAGTTCAGTCTACCTACCAGACGGGGCAGTTCAGTCCACCTACCAGACAGGGCAGTTCAGTCTACCTACCAGACAGGGCAGTTCAGTCTACCTACCAGACGGGGCAGTTCAGTCTACCTACCAGACAGGGCAGTTCAGTCTACCTACCAGACAGGGCAGTTCAGTCTACCTACCAGACAGGGCAGTTCAGTCTACCTACCAGACAGGGCAGTTCAGTCTACCTACCAGACAGGGCAGTTCAGTCTACCTACCAGACAGGGCAGTTCAGTCTACCTACCAGACAGGGCAGTTCAGTCTACCTACCAGACAGGGCAGTTCAGTCTACCTACCAGACAGGGCAGTTCAGTCTACCTACCAGACAGGGCAGACAGTCTACCTACCAGACAGAGCAGTTCAGTCTACCACACCAGTCTACCTACCAGACGGGGCAGTTCAGTCTACCTACCAGACAGGGCAGTTCAGTCTACCTACCAGACAGGGCAGTTCAGTCTACCTACCAGACGGGGCAGTTCAGTCTACCTACCAGAGAGGGCAGTTCAGTCTACCTACCAGACAGGGCAGTTCAGTCTACCACCAGACGGGGCAGTTCAGTCTACCTACCAGACGGGGCAGTTCAGTCTACCTACCAGACGGGGCAGTTCAGTCTACCTACCAGACAGGGCAGTTCAGTCTACCTACCAGACAGGGCAGTTCAGTCTACCTACCAGACAGGGCAGTTCAGTCTACCTACCAGACAGGGCAGTTCAGTCTACCTACCAGACAGGGCAGTTCAGTTCACCTACCAGACAGGGCAGTTCAGTCTACCTACCAGACGGGCAGTTCAGTCTACCTACCAGACGGGGCAGTTCAGTCTACCTACCAGACGGGGCAGTTCAGTCTACCTACCAGACAGGGCAGTTCAGTCTACCTACCAGACGGGGCAGTTCAGTCTACCTACCAGACAGGGCAGTTCAGTACCAGACAGGGCAGTTCTACCTACCAGACAGGGCAGTTCAGTCTACCTACCAGACAGGGCAGTTCAGTCTACCTACCAGACAGGGCAGTTCAGTCTACCTACCAGACAGGGCAGTTCAGTCCACCTACCAGACAGAGCAGTTCAGTCTACCTACCAGACGGGGCAGTTCAGTCTACCTACCAGACGGGGCAGTTCAGTCTACCTACCAGACGGGGCAGTTCAGTCTACCTACCAGACAGAGCAGTTCAGTCTACCTACCAGACGGAGCAGTTCAGTCTACCTACCAGACAGGGCAGTTCAGTCTACCTACCAGACAGGGCAGTTCAGTCTACCTACCAGACAGGGCAGTTCAGTCTACCTACCAGACAGGGCAGTTCAGTCTACCTACCAGACAGGGCAGTTCAGTCTACCTACCAGACAGGGCAGTTCAGTCTACCTACCAGACAGGGCAGTTCAGTCTACCTACCAGACAGGGCAGTTCAGTCTACCTACCAGACAGGGCAGTTCAGTCTACCTACCAGACAGGGCAGTTCAGTCTACCTACCAGACAGGGCAGTTCAGTCTACCTACCAGACAGGGCAGTTCAGTCTACCTACCAGACAGGGCAGTTCAGTCTACCTACCAGACAGGGCAGTTCAGTCTACCTACCAGACAGGGCAGTTCAGTCTACCTACCAGACAGGGCAGTTCAGTCTACCTACCAGACAGGGCAGTTCAGTCTACCTACCAGACAGGGCAGTTCAGTCTACCACGGTCCTGTCTACCTACCAGACGGGGCAGTTCAGTCTACCTACCAGACGGGGCAGTTCAGTCTACCTACCAGACGGGGCAGTTCAGTCTACCTACCAGACGGGGCAGTTCAGTCTACCTACCAGACGGGGCAGTTCAGTCTACCTACCAGACGGGGCAGTTCAGTCTACCTACCAGACGGGGCAGTTCAGTCTACCTACCAGACGGGGCAGTTCAGTCTACCTACCAGACAGGGCAGTTCAGTCTACCTACCAGACAGGGCAGTTCAGTCTACCTACCAGACAGGGCAGTTCAGTCTACCTACCAGACAGGGCAGTTCAGTCTACCTACCAGACAGGGCAGTTCAGTCTACCTACCAGACAGGGCAGTTCAGTCTACCTACCAGACAGGGCAGTTCAGTCTACCTACCAGACAGGGCAGTTCAGTCTACCTACCAGACAGGGCAGTTCAGTCTACCTACCAGACAGGGCAGTTCAGTCTACCTACCAGACAGGGCAGTTCAGTCTACCTACCAGACAGGGCAGTTCAGTCTACCTACCAGACAGGGCAGTTCAGTCTACCTACCAGACAGGGCAGTTCAGTCTACCTACCAGACAGGGCAGTTCAGTCTACCTACCAGACAGGGCAGTTCAGTCTACCTACCAGACAGGGCAGTTCAGTCTACCTACCAGACGGGCAGTTCAGTCTACCTACCAGACGGGGCAGTTCAGTCTACCTACCAGACGGGGCAGTTCAGTCTACCTACCAGACGGGGCAGTTCAGTCTACCTACCAGACGGGGCAGTTCAGTCTACCTACCAGACGGGGCAGTTCAGTCTACCTACCAGACGGGGCAGTTCAGTCTACCTACCAGACAGGGCAGTTCAGTCTAGGGCAGTTCAGTCTACCTACCAGACGGGGCAGTTCAGTCTACCTACCAGACGGGGCAGTTCAGTCTACCTACCAGACGGGGCAGTTCAGTCTACCTACCAGACGGGGCAGTTCAGTCTACCTACCAGACGGGGCAGTTCAGTCTACCTACCAGACGGGCAGTTCAGTCTACCTACCAGACGGGCAGTTCAGTCTACCTACCAGACGGGGCAGTTCAGTCTACCTACCAGACGGGGCAGTTCAGTCTACCTACCAGACGGGGCAGTTCAGTCTACCTACCAGACGGGGCAGTTCAGTCTACCTACCAGACAGGGCAGTTCAGTCTACCTACCAGACGGGGCAGTTCAGTCTACCTACCAGACGGGGCAGTTCAGTACCTACCAGACGGGGCAGTTCAGTCTACCTACCAGACGGGGCAGTTCAGTCTACCTACCAGACGGGGCAGTTCAGTCTACCTACCAGACGGGGCAGTTCAGTCTACCTACCAGACGGGGCAGTTCAGTCTACCTACCAGACGGGGCAGTTCAGTCTACCTACCAGACAGGGCAGTTCAGTCTACCTACCAGACAGGGCAGTTCAGTCTACCTACCAGACGGGGCAGTTCAGTCTACCTACCAGACAGGGCAGTTCAGTCTACCTACCAGACGGGGCAGTTCAGTCTACCTACCAGACGGGGCAGTTCAGTCTACCTACCAGACAGGGCAGTTCAGTCTACCTACCAGACGGGGCAGTTCAGTCTACCTACCAGACGGGGCAGTTCAGTCTACCTACCAGACGGGGCAGTTCAGTCTACCTACCAGACAGGGCAGTTCAGTCTACCTACCAGACAGGGCAGTTCAGTCTACCTACCAGACGGGGCAGTTCAGTCTACCTACCAGACGGGGCAGTTCAGTCTACCTACCAGACGGGGCAGTTCAGTCTACCTACCAGACGGGGCAGTTCAGTCTACCTACCAGACGGGGCAGTTCAGTCTACCTACCAGACAGGGGCAGTTCAGTCTACCTACCAGACAGGGCAGTTCAGTCTACCTACCAGACAGGGCAGTTCAGTCTACCTACCAGACGGGGCAGTTCAGTCTACCTACCAGACGGGGCAGTTCAGTCTACCTACCAGACGGGGCAGTTCAGTCTACCTACCAGACAGGGCAGTTCAGTCTACCTACCAGACGGGGCAGTTCAGTCTACCTACCAGACAGGGCAGTTCAGTCTACCTACCAGACAGGGCAGTTCAGTCCACCTACCAGACAGAGCAGTTCAGTCTACCTACCAGACAGGGCAGTTCAGTCTACCTACCAGACAGGGCAGTTCAGTCTACCTACCAGACGGAGCAGTTCAGTCTACCTACCAGAGAGGGCAGTTCAGTCTACCTACCAGACAGGGCAGTTCAGTCTACCTACCAGACGGGGCAGTTCAGTCTACCTACCAGACGGGGCAGTTCAGTCTACCTACCAGACGGGGCAGTTCAGTCTACCTACCAGACGGGGCAGTTCAGTCTACCTACCAGACGGAGCAGTTCAGTCTACCTACCAGACAGAGCAGTTCAGTCTACCTACCAGACGGGGCAGTTCAGTCTACCTACCAGACAGGGCAGTTCAGTCTACCTACCAGACAGGGCAGTTCAGTCTACCTACCAGACAGGGCAGTTCAGTCTACCTACCAGACAGGGCAGTTCAGTCTACCTACCAGACAGGGCAGTTCAGTCTACCTACCAGACAGGGCAGTTCAGTCTACTCACCAGACAGGGCAGTTCAGTCTACCTACCAGACAGGGCAGTTCAGTCTACCTACCAGACAGGGCAGTTCAGTCTACCTACCAGACAGGGCAGTTCAGTCTACCTACCAGTCTGGCCCACCTACCAGAGGGCAGTTCAGTCTACCTACCAGACAGGGCAGTTCAGTCTACCTACCAGACAGGGCAGTTCAGTTCAGTCTACCTACCAGACAGGGCAGTTCAGTCTACCTACCAGACGGGGCAGTTCAGTCTACCTACCAGACGGGGCAGTTCAGTCTACCTACCAGACGGGGCAGTTCAGTCTACCTACCAGACGGGGCAGTTCAGTCTACCTACCAGACGGGGCAGTTCAGTCTACCTACCAGACGGGGCAGTTCAGTCTACCTACCAGACAGGGCAGTTCAGTCTACCTACCAGACAGGGCAGTTCAGTCTACCTACCAGATCAGGGCAGTTCAGTCTACCTACCAGACAGGGCAGTTCAGTCTACCTACCAGACAGGGCAGTTCAGTCTACCTACCAGACAGGGGTTCAGCAGTTCAGTCTACCTACCAGACAGGGCAGTTCAGTCTACCTACCAGACAGGGCAGTTCAGTCTACCTACCAGACAGGGCAGTTCAGTCTACCTACCAGACAGGGGGCAGTTCAGTCTACCTACCAGACGGGGCAGTTCAGTCTACCTACCAGACAGGGCAGTTCAGTCACCTACCAGACAGGGCAGTTCAGTCTACCACAGTTCCTACCAGAGAGGGCAGTTCAGTCTACCTACCAGACAGGGCAGTTCAGTCTACCTACCAGACAGGGCAGTTCAGTCTACCAACCAGACAGGGCAGTTCAGTCTACCACGGTCCTGTCTACCTACCAGACGGGGCAGTTCAGTCTACCTACCAGACGGGGCAGTTCAGTCTACCTACCAGACGGGGCAGGGACGGGGCAGTTCAGTCTACCTACCAGACGGGGCAGTTCAGTCTACCTACCAGACAGGGCAGTTCAGTCTACCTACCAGACGGGGCAGTTCAGTCTACCTACCAGACGGGGCAGTTCAGTCTACCTACCAGACGGCAGTTCAGTCTACCTACCAGACGGGGCAGTTCAGTCTACCTACCAGACGGGGCAGTTCAGTCTACCTACCAGACGGGGCAGTTCAGTCTACCTACCAGACGGGGCAGTTCAGTCTACCTACCAGACAGGGCAGTTCAGTCTACCTACCAGACGGGGCAGTTCAGTCTACCTACCAGACGGGGCAGTTCAGTCTACCTACCAGACGGGGCAGTTCAGTCTACCTACCAGACGGGGCAGTTCAGTCTACCTACCAGACGGGGCAGTTCAGTCTACCTACCAGACGGGGCAGTTCAGTCTACCTACCAGACGGGGCAGTTCAGTCTACCTACCAGACAGGGCAGTTCAGTCTACCTACCAGACAGGGCAGTTCAGTCTACCTACCAGACAGGGCAGTTCAGTCTACCTACCAGACAGGGCAGTTCAGTCTACCTACCAGACAGGGCAGTTCAGTCTACCTACCAGACAGGGCAGTTCAGTCTACCACAGTTCAGTCTACCTACCAGACAGGGCAGTTCAGTCTACCTACCAGACAGGGCAGTTCAGTCTACCTATCAGACAGGGCAGTTCAGTCTACCTACCAGACGGGGCAGTTCAGTCTACCTACCAGACGGGGCAGTTCAGTCTACCTACCAGACAGGGCAGTTCAGTTCAGTCTACCTACCAGACAGGGCAGTTCAGTCTACCTATCAGACAGGGCAGTTCAGTCTACCTACCAGACGGGGCAGTTCAGTCTACCTACCAGACGGGGCAGTTCAGTCTACCTACCAGACGGGGCAGTTCAGTCTACCTACCAGACAGGGCAGTTCAGTCTACCTACCAGACAGGGCAGTTCAGTCTACCTACCAGACAGGGGCAGTTCAGTCTACCACCAGACGGGGCAGTTCAGTCTACCTACCAGACAGGGCAGTTCAGTCTACCTACCAGACAGGGCAGTTCAGTCTACCTACCAGACAGGGCAGCTCAGTCTACCTACCAGACAGGGCAGGTCAGTCTACCTACCAGACAGAGCAGTTCAGTCTACCTACCAGACGGGGCAGTTCAGTCTACCTACCAGACAGGGCAGTTCAGTCTACCTACCAGACAGGGCAGTTCAGTCTACCAGACAGGGCAGTTCAGTCTACCTACCAGACGGGGCAGTTCAGTCTACCTACCAGACAGGGCAGTTCAGTCTACCTACCAGACGGGGCAGTTCAGTCTACCTACCAGACAGGGCAGTTCAGTCTACCTACCAGACAGGGCAGTTCAGTCTACCTACCAGACAGGGCAGTTCAGTCTACCTACCAGACGGGCAGTTCAGTCTACCTACCAGGACAGGGCAGTTCAGTCTACCTACCAGACGGGGCAGTTCAGTCTACCTACCAGACGGGCAGTTCAGTCTACCTACCAGACGGGGCAGTTCAGTCTACCTACCAGACGGGGCAGTTCAGTCTACCTACCAGACGGGGCAGTTCAGTCTACCTACCAGACGGGGCAGTTCAGTCTACCTACCAGACGGGGCAGTTCAGTCTACCTACCAGACGGGGCAGTTCAGTCTACCTACCAGACAGGGCAGTTCAGTCTACCTACCAGACAGGGCAGTTCAGTCCACCTACCAGACAGAGCAGTTCAGTCTACCTACCAGACGGGGCAGTTCAGTCTACCTACCAGACAGGGCAGTTCAGTCCACCTACCAGACAGAGCAGTTCAGTCTACCTACCAGACAGGGCAGTTCAGTCTACCTACCAGACAGGGCAGTTCAGTCCACCTACCAGACGGAGCAGTTCAGTCTACCTACCAGACGGGGCAGTTCAGTCTACCTACCAGACGGGGCAGTTCAGTCTACCTACCAGACGGGGCAGTTCAGTCTACCTACCAGACGGGGCAGTTCAGTCTACCTACCAGACAGGGCAGTTCAGTCTACCACAGTTCAGTCTACCTACCAGACAGGGCAGTTCAGTCTACCTACCAGACAGGGCAGTTCAGTCTACCTACCAGACAGGGCAGTTCAGTCTACCTACCAGACAGGGCAGTTCAGTCTACCTACCAGACAGGGCAGTTCAGTCTACCTACCAGACAGGGCAGTTCAGTCTACCTACCAGACAGGGCAGTTCAGTCTACCTACCAGACAGGGCAGTTCAGTCTACCTACCAGACAGGGCAGTTCAGTCTACCTACCAGACAGGGCAGTTCAGTCTACCTACCAGACAGGGCAGTTCAGTCTACCTACCAGACAGGGCAGTTCAGTCTACCTACCAGACAGGGCAGTTCAGTCTACCTACCAGACAGGGCAGTTCAGTCTACCTACCAGACAGGGCAGTTCAGTCTACCTACCAGACAGGGCAGTTCAGTCTACCTACCAGACAGGGCAGTTCAGTCTACCTACCAGACAGGGCAGTTCAGTCTACCTACCAGACGGGGCAGTTCAGTCTACCTACCAGACGGGGCAGTTCAGTCTACCTACCAGACGGGGCAGTTCAGTCTACCTACCAGACGGGGCAGTTCAGTCTACCTACCAGACGGGGCAGTTCAGTCTACCTACCAGACGGGGCAGTTCAGTCTACCTACCAGACGTGGCAGTTCAGTCTACCTACCAGACGGGGCAGTTCAGTCTACCTACCAGACGGGGCAGTTCAGTCTACCTACCAGACGGGCAGTTCAGTCTACCTACCAGACAGGGCAGTTCAGTTCAGTCTACCTACCAGACGGGCAGTTCAGTCTACCTACCAGACAGGGCAGTTCAGTCTACCTACCAGACAGGGCAGTTCAGTCTACCTACCAGACAGGGCAGTTCAGTCTACCTACCAGACAGGGCAGTTCAGTCTACCTACCAGACGGGCAGTTCAGTCTACCTACCAGACAGGGCAGTTCAGTCTACCTACCAGACAGGGCAGTTCAGTCTACCTGCCAGACAGGGCAGTTCAGTCTACCTACCAGACAGGGCAGTTCAGTCTACCTACCAGACGGGCAGTTCAGTCTACCTACCAGACAGGGCAGTTCAGTCTACCACCAGACAGGGCAGTTCAGTCTACCTACCAGACAGGGCAGTTCAGTCTACCTACCAGACAGGGCAGTTCAGTCTACCTACCAGACAGGGCAGTTCAGTCTACCTACCAGACGGGGCAGTTCAGTCTACCTACCAGACGGGGCAGTTCAGTCTACCTACCAGACGGGGCAGTTCAGTCTACCTACCAGACGGGGCAGTTCAGTCTACCTACCAGACGGGGCAGTTCAGTCTACCTACCAGACGGGGCAGTTCAGTCTACCTACCAGACGGGGCAGTTCAGTCTACCTACCAGACGGGGCAGTTCAGTCTACCTACCAGACGGGGCAGTTCAGTCTACCTACCAGACAGGGCAGTTCAGTCTACCTACCAGACAGGGCAGTTCAGTCTACCGCAGTTCAGTCTACCTACCAGACAGGGCAGTTCAGTCTACCTACCAGACAGGGCAGTTCAGTCTACCTACCAGACAGGGCAGTTCAGTCTACCTACCAGACAGGGCAGTTCAGTCTACCTACCAGACAGGGCAGTTCAGTCTACCTACCAGACAGGGCAGTTCAGTCTACCTACCAGACAGGGCAGTTCAGTCTACCACAGTTCAGTCTACCTACCAGACAGGGCAGTTCAGTCTACCTATCAGACGGGGCAGTTCAGTCTACCTACCAGACGGGGCAGTTCAGTCTACCTACCAGACGGGGCAGTTCAGTCTACCTACCAGACGGGGCAGTTCAGTCTACCTACCAGACGGGGCAGTTCAGTCTACCTACCAGACGGGGCAGTTCAGTCTACCTACCAGACGGGGCAGTTCAGTCTACCTACCAGACGGGGCAGTTCAGTCTACCTACCAGACGGGGCAGTTCAGTCTACCTACCAGACGGGGCAGTTCAGTCTACCTACCAGACGGGGCAGTTCAGTCTACCTACCAGACGGGGCAGTTCAGTCTACCTACCAGACGGGGCAGTTCAGTCTACCTACCAGACGGGGCAGTTCAGTCTACCTACCAGACAGGGCAGTTCAGTCTACCTACCAGACGGGGCAGTTCAGTCTACCTACCAGACAGGGCAGTTCAGTCTACCTACCAGACAGGGCAGTTCAGTCTACCTACCAGACAGGGCAGCAGTACCTCAGTTCAGTCTACCAGACCGGGCAGTTCAGTCTACCTACCAGGGGGCAGTTCAGTCTACCTACCAGGCCGGGGCAGTTCAGTCTACCTACCAGACAGGGCAGTTCAGTCTACCTACCAGACGGGGCAGTTCAGTCTACCTACCAGACCAGTTCAGTCTACCTACCAGACGGGGCAGTTCAGTCTACCTACCAACAGGGCAGTTCAGTCTACCTACCACGGGGCAGTTCAGTCTAGCCAGACGGGGCAGTTCAGTCTACCTACCAGACAGGGCAGCAGTCTACCACAGTTCAGTCTACCTACCAGACAGGGCAGTTCAGTCTACCTACCAGACGGGGCAGTTCAGTCTACCTACCAGACGGGGCAGTTCAGTCTACCTGCCAGGCCGGGGCAGTTCAGTCTACCTACCAGACGGGGCAGTTCAGTCTACCTACCAGACGGGGCAGTTCAGTCTACCTACCAGACAGGGCAGTTCAGTCTACCTACCAGACAGGGCAGTTCAGTCTACCTACCAGACAGGGCAGTTCAGTCTACCTACCAGACGGGGCAGTTCAGTCTACCTACCAGACAGGGCAGTTCAGTCTACCTACCAGACGGGGCAGTTCAGTCTACCTACCAGACCTACCAGGGGCAGTTCAGTCTACCTACCAGACAGGGCAGTTCAGTCTACCTACCAGACGGGCAGTTCAGTCTACCTACCACCAGACGGGCAGTTCAGTCTACCTACCAGACGGGGCAGTTCAGTCTACCTACCAGACAGGGCAGTTCAGTCTACCTACCAGACAGGGCAGTTCAGTCTACCTACCAGACGGGGGCAGTTCAGTCTACCTACCAGACGGGGCAGTTCAGTCTACCTACCAGGCCGGGGCAGTTCAGTCTCTACCTACCAGGCCGGGGCAGTTCAGTCTACCTACCAGACGGGGCAGTTCAGTCTACCTACCAGACAGGGCAGTTCAGTCTACCTACCAGACGGGGGCAGTTCAGTCTACCTACCAGACAGGGCAGTTCAGTCTACCTACCAGACGGGGCAGTTCAGTCTACCTACCAGACGGGGCAGTTCAGTCTACCTACCAGACGGGGCAGTTCAGTCTACCTACCAGACGGGGCAGTTCAGTCTCTACCAGACGGGGCAGTTCAGTCTACCTACCAGACGGGGCAGTTCAGTCTACCTACCGACAGAGAGGCCAGGGGCAGTTCAGTCTACCTACCAGACAGGGCAGCTCAGTCTACCTACCAGACAGGGCAGGTCAGTCTACCTACCAGACAGAGCAGTTCAGTCTACCTACCAGACGGGGCAGTTCAGTCTACCTACCAGACGGGGCAGTTCAGTCTACCTACCAGACAGGGCAGTTCAGTCTACCTACCAGACAGGGCAGTTCAGTCTACCTACCAGACAGGGCAGTTCAGTCTACCTACCAGACAGGGCAGTTCAGTCTACCTACCAGACAGGGCAGTTCAGTCTACCTACCAGACAGGGCAGTTCAGTCTACCTACCAGACAGGGCAGTTCAGTCTACCTACCAGACAGGGCAGTTCAGTCTACCTACCAGACAGGGCAGTTCAGTCTACCTACCAGACAGGGCAGTTCAGTCTACCTACCAGACGGGGCAGTTCAGTCTACCTACCAGACAGGGCAGTTCAGTCTACCTACCAGACGGGGCAGTTCAGTCTACCTACCAGACAGGGCAGTTCAGTCTACCAGACAGGGGCAGTTCAGTCTACCTACCAGACAGGGCAGTTCAGTCTACCTACCAGACGGGCAGTTCAGTCTACCTACCAGACGGGGCAGTTCAGTCTACCTACCAGACTAGATAGGGGCAGTTCAGTCTACCTACCAGACGGGGCAGTTCAGTCTACCTACCAGACAGGGCAGTTCAGTCTACCTACCAGACAGGGCAGTTCAGTCTACCTACCCAGGAGCAGTTCAGTCTACCTACCAGACGGGGCAGTTCAGTCTACCTACCAGACAGGGCAGTTCAGTCTACCTACCAGACAGGGGCAGTTCAGTCTACCTACCAGACAGGGCAGTTCAGTCTACCTGCCAGACAGGGCAGTTCAGTCTACCTACCAGACAGGGCAGTTCAGTCTACCTACCAGACAGGGCAGTTCAGTCTACCTACCAGACAGGGCAGTTCAGTCTACCTACCAGACAGGGCAGTTCAGTCTACCTACCAGACAGGGCAGTTCAGTCTACCTACCAGGACAGGGCAGTTCAGTCTACCACCAGGACAGGGCAGTTCAGTCTACCTACCAGACAGGGGCAGTTCGGTCTACTACCCTACCAGACAGGGCAGTTCAGTCTACCTACCAGACAGGGCAGTTCAGTCTACCTACCAGGGCAGTTCAGTACCTACCAGACAGGGTTCAGTCTACCTACCAGACAGGGCAGTTCAGTCTTCAGTCTACCATCAGATGGGGCAGTTCAGTCTACCTACCAGGCGGGGCAGTTCAGTCTACCTACCAGGCCAGGGCAGTTCAGTCTACCTACCAGACGGGCAGTTCAGTCTACCTACCAGACGGGGAAGTTCAGTCTACCTACCAGACGGGCAGTTCAGTCTACCTGCAGACAGACGGGCAGTTCAGTCCACCCTGCAGACAGGGCAGTTCAGTCTACCACAGTTCAGTCTACCTACCCAGACAGGGCAGTTCAGTCTACCAGACAGGCCTGCAGACAGGGCAGTTCAGTCTACCAGACAGGGCAGTTCAGTCTACCTACCAGACAGGGCAGCTCAGTCTACCCACCAGACAGGGCAGTTCAGTTCACCCTACCAGACAGGGCAGTTCAGTCTACCTACCAGACA
>NW_027040226.1:170852-202401 GCF_034236695.1 Oncorhynchus nerka | reverse complement strand
ACTTATACTGAGAGACATCCTCATATATACTGTATGCTCTGTCTATAAGGGTCAGACTTATACTGAGAGACATCCTCATATATACTGTATGCTCTGTCTATAAGGGTCAGACTTATACTGAGAGACATCCTCATATATACTGTATGGGAAGGGTCAGACTTATACTGAGACATCCTCATATACTGTATGCTCTGTCTATACGGGTCAGACTTATACTGAGAGACATCCTCATATATACTGTATGCTCTGTCTATAAAGGGTCAGACTTATACTGAGAGACATCCTCATATATACTGTATGCTCTGTCTATAAGGGTCAGACTTATACTGAGAAGACATCCTCATATATACTGTATGCTCTGTCTATAAGGGTCAGACTTATACTGAGTCTAGACATACTGAGAGAAATCTCATATATACTGTATGCTCTGTCTATAAGGGTCAGACTTATAGAAATCCTCGTATATACTGTATAGACATCCTCGTATATACGCTCTGTCTATAAGGGTCAGACTTATACTGAGAGACATCCTTGTTTACTGTATGCTCTGTCTATAAGGGTCAGACTTATACTGAGAGACATCCTCATATATACTGTATGCTCTGTCTATAAGGGTCAGACTTATACTGAGAGACATCCTCGTATATACTGTACGCTCTGTCTATAAGGGTCAGACTTATACTGAGAGACATCCTCATATATACTGTACGCTCTGTCTATATGGGTCAGACTTATACTGAGAGAAATCCTCATATATACTGTATGCTCTGTCTATAAGGGTCAGACTTATACTGAGAGACATCCTCATATATACTGTATGCTCTGTCTATAAGACTTATGGTCAGACTTATACTGAGAGACATGAGAGACCTCGTATATACTGTATGCTCTGTCTATGGGTCAGACTACTCCTCGTATATACTGTACGCTCTGTCTATAAAGGGTCAGACTTATACTGAGAGACATCCTCATATATACTGTACGCTCTGTCTATAAGGGTCAGACTTATACTGAGAGACATCCTCGTATATACTGTATGCTCTGTCTATAAGGTCAGACTTATACTGAGAGAAATCCTCATATATACTGTATGCTCTGTCTATAAGGGTCAGACTTATACTGAGAGACATCCTCATATATACTGTATGCTCTGTCTATAAGGGTCAGACTTATACTGAGAGAAATCCCTCATATATACTGTACGCTCTGTCTATAAGGGTCAGACTTATACTGAGAGACATCTTCATATATACTGTATGCTCTGTCTATAAGGGTCAGACTTATACTGAGAGACATCCTCATATATACTGTATGCTCTGTCTATAAGGGTCAGACTTATACTGAGAGAAATCCTTGTATATACTGTATGCTCTGTCTATAAGGGACTTATACAGACTTCTACTGAGAGAGACATCCTCGTATATACTGTATGCTCTGTCTATAAGGGTCAGACTTATACTGAGAGACATCCTTGTATATACTGTATGCTCTGTCTATAAGGGTCAGACTTATACTGAGAGACATCCTCATATATACTGTATGCTCTGTCTATAAGGGTCAGACTTATACTGAGAGACATCCTGTATATACTGTATGCTCTGTCTATAAGGGTCAGACTTTATACTACAGAGACATCCTCATATATACTGTATGCTCTGTCCATAAGGGTCAGACTTATACTGAGAGACCTTGTTTATACTATATGCTCTGTCTATAAGGGTCAGACTTCTACTGAGAGACATCTGTATACTGTCTATACTCTGTCTATAACTGGAGACATCAGACTTATACTGAGAGACATCTTCGTATATACTGTATGCTCTGTCTATAAGGGTCAGACTTATACTGAGAGACATCCTCATATATACTGTATGCTCTGTCTATAAGGGTCAGACTTATACTGTATGCTCTGTCTATAAGGTCAGACTTATACTGAGGGACATATATACTGTATGCTCTGTATCTATAAAAATTCAGACTTATACTGAGAGAAATCCTCATATATACTGTATGCTCATGTCTATAGGTCAGACTTATACTGAGAGACATCCTTGTATATACTGTATGCTCTGTCTATAAAGGGTCAGACTTATACTGAGGAGACATCCTCATATATACTGTATGCTCTGTCTATAAGGTCAGACTCAGACTTATACTGATGCTCTGTCTAGACAGACATACTGGGGAACATCTTGGTTATACTGTATGCTCTGTCTATAAGGTCAGACTTCTACATTTTCGTATATATTGTATGCTTTCTGTCTATAAGGGTCATCTTCTATCATATACCTGTATGCTCTGTCATAAGGGTCAGACTTATACTGAGAGACATCCTCACGCGCATATACTGTATGCTCTGTCTATAAGGGTCCAGACTTATACTGAGAGACATCCTCATATATACTGTATACTCTGTCTATAAGGGTCAGACTTATACTGAGAGACATCCTCATATACTGTATATACTGTATGCTCTGTCTATAAGGTCAGACTTATACTGAGAGAAATCCTCATATATACTGCTATGCTCTGTCTATAAGGTCAGACTTATACTAACATCTCGTAGTACATCCTCATATATACTGTATGCTCTGTCTATAAAGGGGTCAGACATTATACTGAGTATGCTCTGTCTATAAGGTCAGACTTATACCTCGCATATATACTGTATGCTCTGTCTATAAGGGTCAGACTTATACTGAGAGACATCTTCGTTTATACTGTATGCTCTGTCTATGAGGTCAGACTTATACTGAGAGACATCCTCATATATACTGTATGCTCTGTCTATAAGGGTCAGACTTATACCAAGAAGAAATCCTCATATACTGTATGCTCTGTCTATAGGAGTCAGACTTATACTGAGAGAAATCCTCATATATACTGTACTGCTCTGTCTATACAGACCCATGAGAGACATCCTCATTTATACTGTATGCTCTGTCTATAAGGGTCAGACTTATACTGAGAGACATCTCATATATACTGTATGCTCTGTCTATAAGGAAATGCTGTCTATAAGGGTCAGACATTCGTATATACTGTATGCTCTGTCTATAAGGGTCAGACTTATACTGAGAGACATCCTCATATATACTGTATGCTCTGTCTATAAGGGTCAGACTTATACTGAGAGAAATCCTCATTTATACTGTATGCTCTGTCTATAAGGGTCAGACTTATACTGAGAGACATCCTCATATATTATGTCTATAAGGAGTCAGACTTATACTGTCCTTGGTTATACTGTATACTCTGCTCTGGGTCAGACTTATACTGAGAGACATCTTCATATATACTGTATGCTCTGTCTATAAGGGTCAGACTTATACTGAGAGAAATCCTCATATATACTGTATGCTCTGTCTATAAGGGTCAGACTTATACTGAGAGACATCCTCATATATACTGTATGCTCTGTCTATAAGGAGACTTATACTGAGAGACATCCTTGTTTATACTGTATGCTCTGTCTATAAGGGTCAGACTTATACTGAGAGATCTCATATATACTGTATGCTCTGTCTATAAGGGTCAGACTTATACTGAGAGACATCCTCGTATATACTGTATGCTCTGTCTATAAGGGTCAGACTTATACTGAGAGAAATCCTCATATATACTGTATGCTCTGTCTATAAGGGTCAGACTTATACTGAGAGACATCTTCGTTTATACTGTATGCTCTGTCTATAAGGGTCAGACTTATACTGAGAGACATCCTCACGCCATATACTGTATGCTCTGTCTATAAGGGTCAGACTTATACTGAGAGACATCCTTGTTTATACTGTATGCTCTGTCTATAAGGGTCAGACTTCTACTGAGAGACATCTTCGTATATACTGTATGCTCTGTCTATAAGGGTCAGACTTATACTGAGAGACATCCTCATATATACTGTATGCTCTGTCTATAAGGGTCAGACTTATACTGAGACATCCTCATATATACTGTATGCTCTGTCTATAAGGGTCAGACTTATACTGAGAGACATCCGTATATACTGTATGCTCTGTCTATAAGGGTCAGACTTTATACTGTCCTCATATATACTGTATGCTCTGTCTATAAGGGTCAGACTTATACTGAGAGACATCCTCATATATACTGTATGCTCTGTCTATAAGGGTCAGACTTTTATACTGAGAGAAATCCTCATATATACTGTATGCTCTGTCTATAAGGGTCAGACTTATACTGAGAGACATCTATACTGTATGCTCTGTCTATAAGGTCAGACTTATACTGAGAGACATCCTCATATATACTGTATGCTCTGTCTATAAGGGTCAGACTTATACTGAGAGACATCCTTGTTTATACTGTATGCTCTGTCTATAAGGGTCAGACTTACTGAGAGACATTTTCGTATATATTGTAGGCTCTGTCTATAAGGGTCAGACTTATACTGAGAGACATCCTCATATATACTGTATGCTCTGTCTATAAGGGTCAGACTTATACTGAGAGAATCCTCATATATACTGTATGCTCTGTCTATAAGAGTCAGGACTTATACTGAGAGAAATCCTTGTATATACTGTATGCTCTGTCTATAAGGGTCAGACTTATACTGAGAGACATCCTCATATATACTGTATGCTCTGTCTATAAGGGTCAGACTTATACTGAGAGACATCCTTGTTTATACTGTATGCTCTGTCTATAAGGGTCAGACTTACTGAGAGACATCTCATATATACTGTATGCTCTGTCTATAAGGGTCAGACTTATACTGAGAGACATCCTCATATACTGTATGCTCTGTCTATAAGGGTCAGACTTATACTGAGAGACATCCTCATATATACTGTATGCTCTGTCTATAAGGGTCAGACTTATACTGAGAGAAATCCTCGTATATACTGTATGCTCTGTCTATAAGGGTCAGACTTATACTGAGAGACATCCTCATATATACTGTATGCTCTGTCTATAAGGGTCAGACTTATACTTGAGAGAAATCCTCATATATACTGTATGCTCTGTCTATAAGGGTCAGACTTATACTGAGAGACCTCATATATACTGTATGCTCCTATAAGGTCAGACTTATACTATACTGTATGCTCTGTCTATAGGGTCAGACTTATACAGACTGAGAGACATCTCCTTGTTTATACTGTATGCTCTGTCTATAAGGGTCAGACTTATACTGAGACATCTCATATATACTGTATGCTCTGTCTATAAGGGTCAGACTTATACTGAGATAAGGGTCACATCATCTTCGTATATACTGTATGCTCTGTCTATAAGGGTCAGACTTACTGAGAGAAATCCTCATATATACTGTATGCTCTGTCTATAAGGTCAGACTTATACTGAGAGACATCCTCATATATACTGTGTGTCTGTCTATAAGGGTCAGACTTATACTGAGAGACATCTATATACTGGCTCTGTCTATAAGGGTCAGACTTATACTGAGAGACATCATCCTCTGTCTATAAAGGTCAGACTTATACTGAGAGACATCCTCTATATATACTGCTCTGTCTATAAGGGTCAGACTTATACTGAGAGACATATACCTCGCATATACTGAGAGACATCCTCCCATGCTCTGTCTATAAGGGTCAGACTTATACTGAGAGAAATCCTCATCTTCGTATATACTGTATGCTCTGTCTATAAGGGTCAGACTTATACTGAGAGAGAATCCTCATATATACTGTATGCTCTGTCTATAAGGGTCAGACTTATACTGAGAGAAATCCTCATATATACTGTATGCTCTGTCTATAAGGAGTCAGACTTATACTGAGAGACATCCTCGTATATACTGTATGCTCTGTCTATAAGGGTCAGACTTATACTGAGAGACATCCTCATTTATACTGTATGCTCTGTCTATAAGGGTCAGACTTATACTGAGAGAAATCCTCTATATAGACTACTGTACGCTCTGTCTATAAGGGTCAGACTTATACTGAGAGAAATCCTCATATATACTGTATGCTCTGTCTATAAGGGTCAGACTTATACTGAGAGACATCCTTGTTTATACTGTATGCTCTGTCTATAAGGGTCAGACTTCTACTGAGAGACATCTTCGTATATACTGTATGCTCTGTCTATAAGGTCAGACTTATACTGAGAGACATCCTCATATATACTGTATGCTCTGTCTATAAGGGTCAGACTTATACTGAGAGACATCCTCGTATATACTGTATGCTCTGTCTATAAGGGTCAGACTTATACTGAGAGAAATCCTTGTATATACTGTATGCTCTGTCTATAAGGGTCAGACTTATACTGAGAGACATCCTCATATATACTGTATGCTCTGTCTATAAGGGTCAGACTTATACTGAGAGACATCCTTGTTTATACTGTATGCTCTGTCTATAAGGGTCAGACTTCTACTGAGAGACATCTTCGTATATACTGTATGCTCTGTCTATAAGGGTCAGACTTATACTGAGAGACATCCTCATATATACTGTATGCTCTGTCTATAAGGGTCAGACTTATACTGAGAGACATCAGACTTATACTGAGAGAAATCCTCATATACTGTATGCTCTGTCTATAAGGGTCAGACTTATACTGAGAGACATCCTCATATATACTGTATGCTCTGTCTATAAGGGTCAGACTTATACTGAGAGAAATCCTCATATATACTGTATGCTCTGTCTATAAGGGTCAGACTTATACTGAGACATCCTCGTTATACTGTATGCTCTGTCTATAAGGGTCAGACTTATACTGAGAGACATCCTCATATATACTGTATGCTCTGTCTATAAGGGTCAGACTTATACTGAGAGACATCCTTGTATATACTGTATGCTCTGTCTATAAGGGTCAGACTTATACTGAGAGAAATCCTCATATATACTGTATGCTCTGTCTATAAGGGTCAGACTTATACTGAGAGACATCTTCGTTTATACTGTATGCTCTGTCTATAAGGGTCAGACTTCTACTACTGAGAGACATTATACTCATATATACTGTATGCTCTGTCTATAAGGGTCAGACTTATACTGAGAGACATCCTCATATATACTGTATGCTCTGTCTATAAGGGTCAGACTTATACTGAGACATCTCATATATACTGTATGCTCTGTCTATAAGGGTCAGACTTATACTGAGAGAAATCCTCATATATACTGTATGCTCTGTCTATAAGGGTCAGACTTATACTGAGAGACATCCTCATATATACTGTATGCTCTGTCTATAAGGGTCAGACTTATACTGAGAGACATCTTGTTTATACTGTATGCTCTGTCTATAAGGGTCAGACTTCTACTGAGAGACATCCTCGTATATACTGTATGCTCTGTCTATAAGGGTCAGACTTATACTGAGAGACATCCTCATATATACTGTATGCTCTGTCTATAAGGGTCAGACTTATACTGAGAGACATCCCTCATATATACTGTATGCTCTGTCTATAAGGGTCAGACTTATACTGAGAGACATCCTTGTTTATACTGTATGCTCTGTCTATAAGGGTCAGACTTCTACTGAGAGACATCTTCGTATATACTGTATGCTCTGTCTATAAGGGTCAGACTTATACTGAGAGACATCCTCGTATATACTGTCTTGTTTATGCTCTGTCTATAAGGGTCAGACTTATACTGAGAGACATCCTCATATATACTGTATGCTCTGTCCATAAGGGTCAGACTTATACTGAGAGAAATCCTTGTATATACTGTATGCTCTGTCTATAAGGGTCAGACTTATACTGAGAGACATCCTCATATATACTGTATGCTCTGTCTATAAGGGTCAGACTTATACTGAGAGACATCCTTGTTTATACTGTATGCTCTGTCTATAAGGGTCAGACTTCTACTGAGAGACATCTTCGTATATACTGTATGCTCTGTCTATAAGGGTCAGACTTATACTGAGAGACATCCTCATATATACTGGGTATGCTCTGTCTATAAGGGTCAGACTTATACTGAGAGACATCCTCATATATACTGTATGCTCTGTCTATAAGGGTCAGACTTATACTGAGAGACATCCTCGTATATACTGTATGCTCTGTCTATAAGGGTCAGACTTATACTGAGAGAAATCCTCATATATACTGTATGCTCTGTCTATAAGGGTCAGACTTATACTGAGAGACATCCTCATAAGGGTATACTGTATGCTCTGTCTATAAGGGTCAGACTTATACTGAGAGAAATCCTCATATATACTGTATGCTCTGTCTATAAGGGTCAGACTTATACTGAGAGACATCTTCGTTTATACTGTATGCTCTGTCTATAAGGGTCAGACTTATACTGAGAGACATCCTCATATATACTGTATGCTCTGTCTATAAGGGTCAGACTTATACTGAGAGAAATCCTCATATACTGTATGCTCTGTCTATAAGGGTCAGACTTATACTGAGAGACATCCTCATATATACTGTATGCTCTGTCTATAAGGGTCAGACTTATACTGAGAGAAATCCTCATATATACTGTACGCTCTGTCTATAAGGGTCAGACTTATACTGAGAGACATCTTCGTTTATACTGTATGCTCTGTCTATAAGGCTCTGTCAGAGACTTATACTGAGAGACATCCTCGTTTATACTGTATGCTCTGTCTATAAGGGTCAGACTTATACTGAGAGAAATCCTCATTTATACTGTATGCTCTGTCTATAAGGGTCAGACTTATACTGAGAGACATCTTCGGGTGGGGTACAACGATACAACGTTGCAGACAGAAATACAATGCATAAAGAAGGAGGATTCCCTATTCTACATGGAACTGAATCATTTATATTCTACTCTGTCTATAAGGGTCAACATATTTCTACATGAATGTTCTGTGTTGCACCCTCCAGCACTCCTCAGTCCCTGTATGATTTCTTGGTCAGATGGTCTGGGAGCTCCACCCACACCAGCCAACTCTGTCATGTTGATTCAATTAGTCATGGGATTAGTCTGCAGACAGGCAAACACACACACACACACTCCCTCAGTCACATGGTCTGGGACACACACATTCTGTCATTTGATTCACACATACACACACACACACACACACACACACACACACACACACACACACACACACACACACACACACACACACACACACACACACACACACACACAGAGTGAGAGGATGGAGCTGAATCAAAAGTGAATGTCTCACTGGCTGTGTATATGTGTGGTGACAGGCACTGGAGCTCATTTAGAGCAGTGAGCTTTCCCAGGCCAGTCCAGCTCAGCTCTTAAACTGAAAGTTACCCACAAGCCCCTTCTCCTCACTGAATAATTATTGACTAATATAACAAATGAAATACCTCCCAAATTCAATGTTTAACTATTACTGAGGTTTATGTCTGGTAAAACAACAAGGGAATTTTGAGGCTTACCCGTAGTCTGATAAGTAATTCACTGTTTGCAGCACTGAGGAGTGCCCAGGAAAGAATTAAATCCAATTGTTAGATGCTTCTACCCCCCCTCCAAATCATACTGCAAGCCAACATCATGTATAGGCTAGTGCTTATGAAGAACGGAGTAACAGCAATGCATGAAATGAACATTCTAGATTTATAAACCGGATTGTGTTTCGGAATATGATGTGAAAGTGACATCGTCCTAAGTCATACTTACAGGTCATACCTAATCTTTTCAATGGGCTTGAAGATCATATCATCAAATTGATGAAAACATGGTCATTTAAGATATATACATATATATATATATATATATATATATATATATATACAATTATGTGTTTGTGGATTTACTTTTGTCAGATGCCTTTTGTTTTTGCGCTAAAGACCATTGTACTACGTTTTTGCCCATTGAATACCATTCAAAAAGCCTACAAAGGTAAAAAAGAAAATACAAGGCTACTTCCTGAAAACGACCCTTCGCTAAGCCTTGTCCCAGAATTTTGGGCAACCAATTGCAGCGCTCCGACGGATAGCAACTGTCGCTAACCAAGCTTATGTTTGACCTGCCTCGAACAAACTCTAGTTTCAAACACACGGAAGCCTTGGCAAATACAGAGTTTATATATTTGTTTATTGTTTATATGGCTAAATAGTTGATCAGTCCACCAGGGGAACTTGCAACAATGATTCCTGAAATGCAAAGCTTGTTTATGGAGTATTTTTCAAACTCAAAATTATAGTTTTGTTGCATTGTTTGCAAGCTGGTTATATTTGAGCTAGTTCTCATTGACTACCTATGAAAACGTCGCTGACTCTAGCTAGCTAGCCAGTTAATGTAACTTATTTTCTCCAAACAATAGGTCATTTATAAATGTCATCGTATTTGCAAACAACTGTAATGCAGTTCAGATAAAATCTCCATCAGATCTTATTTGCTACTTCTATTCAAACAAGGCCTCACATAGCAAATTAGCAATTTAACTCTATAGAAAACATCCCCGCTTCCAATGTTAAAGCTTATTTTTGCACTGACATATTTTAGGGCAGAGTCAGCTCTATTGCTTCCCCTCTTCCTCAGACATTTTTTTATTTAAGTGAATAACGTCATTTTTCCCATGAGGGACGACTCTTCATGAAAGGTTCCAAAAAAATAACTACAAACATAAACATAGTTTCACATACAACACATAACAAAAACAGAGGTCATCATAGACATGGGTCGTAGAACAGGAGTCCTCCTAACTGAGTTCTGAATGGGAATGGGTAGTAGAACAGGAGTCCTCCTAACTGAGTTCTGAATGGGTAGTTCTGAATGAACAGGAGTCCTCCTAACTGAGTTCTGAATGGGTAGTAGAACAGGAGTCCTCCTAACTGAGTTCTGAATGGGTAGTAGAACAGGAGTCCTAACTGAGTTCTGAATGGGTAGTAGAACAGGAGTCCTCCTAACTGAGTTCTGAATGGGTAGTAGAACAGGAGTCCTCCTAGAACAGGAGTCCTCCTAACTGAGTTCTGAATGGGTAGTAGAACAGGAGTCCTCCTAACTGAGTTCTGAATGGGTAGTAGAACAGGAGTCCTCCTAACTGAGTTCTGAATGGGTAGTAGAACAGGAGTCCTCCTAACTGAGTTCTGAATGGGTAGTAGAACAGGAGTCCTCCTAACTGAGTTCTGAATGGGTAGAACAGGAGTAGAACAGGAGTCCTCCTAACTGAGTTCTGAATGGGTAGTAGAACAGGAGTCCTCCTAACTGAGTTCTGAATGGGTAGTAGAACAGAGTCCTCCTAACTGAGTTCTGAATGGGTAGTAGAACAGGAGTCCTCCTAACTGAGTTCTGAATGGGTAGTAGAACAGGAGTCCTCCTAACTGAGTTCTGAATGGGTAGTAGAACAGGAGTCCTCCTAACTGAGTTCTGAATGGGTAGTAGAACAGGAGTCCTCCTAACTGAGTTCTGAATGGGTAGTAGAACAGGAGTCCTCCTAACTGAGTTCTGAATGGGTAGTAGAACAGGAGTCCTCCTAACTGAGTTCTGAATGGGTAGTAGAACAGGAGTCCTAACTGAATGGGTAGAACAGGAGTCCTCCTAACTGAGTTCTGAATGGGTAGTAGAACAGGAGTCCTCCTAACTGAGTTCTGAATGGGTAGTAGAACAGGTCCTCCTAACTGTCCTCCTAACTGAGTTCTGAATGGGTAGTAGAACAGGAGTCCTCCTAACTGAGTTCTGAATGGGTAGTAGAACAGGAGTCCTCCTAACTGAGTTCTGAATGGGTAGTAGAACAGGAGTCCTCCTAACTGAGTTCTGAATGGGTAGTAGAACAGGAGTCCTCCTAACTGAGTTCTGAATGGGTAGTAGAACAGAGTCCTCCTAACTGAGTTCTGAATGGGTAGTAGAACAGGAGTCCTCCTAACTGAGTTCTGAATGGGTAGTAGAACAGGAGTCCTCCTGAAATGGGTAGTAGAACAGAGTCCTCCCTAACTGAGTTCTGAATGGGTAGTAGAACAGGAGTCCTCCTAACTGAGTTCTGAATGGGTAGTAGAACAGGAGTCCTCCTAACTGAGTTCTGAATGGGTAGTAGAACAGGAGTCCTCCTAACTGAGTTCTGAATGGGCAGTAGAACAGGAGTCCTCCTAACTGAGTTCTGAATGGGTAGTAGAACAGGAGTCCTCCTAACTGAGTTCTGAATGGGTAGTAGAACAGGAGTCCTCCTAACTGAGTTCTGAATGGGTAGTAGAACAGGAGTCCTCCTAACTGAGTTCTGAATGGGTAGTAGAACAGGAGTCCTCCTAACTGAGTTCTGAATGGGTAGTAGAACAGGAGTCCTCCTAACTGAGTTCTGAATGGGTAGTAGAACAGGAGTCCTCCTAACTGAGTTCTGAATGGGTAGTAGAACAGGAGTCCTCCTAACTGAGTTCTGAATGGGTAGTAGAACAGGAGTCCTCCTAACTGAGTTCTGAATGGGTAGTAGAACAGGAGTCCTCCTCTGAGTTCTGAATGGGTAGTAGAACAGGAGTCCTAACTGAGTTCTGAATGGGTAGTAGAACAGGAGTCCTCCTAACTGAGTTCTGAATGGGTAGTAGAACAGGAGTCCTCCTAACTGAGTTCTGAATGGGTAGTAGAACAGGAGTCCTCCTAACTGAGTTCTGAATGGGTAGTAGAACAGGAGTCCTCCTAACTGAGTTCTGAATGGGTAGTAGAACAGGAGTCCTCTAGAAATGGGTAGTAGAACAGGAGTCCTCCTAACTGAGTTCTGAATGGGTAGTAGAACAGTTCTGAGTCCTCCTAACTGAGTTCTGAATGGGTAGTAGAACAGGAGTCCTCCTAACTGAGTTCTGAATGGGTAGTAGAACAGGAGTCCTCCTAACTGAGTTCTGAATGGGTAGTAGAACAGGAGTCCTCCTAACTGAGTTCTGAATGGGTAGTAGAACAGGAGTCCTCCTAACTGAGTTCTGAATGGGTAGTAGAACAGGAGTCCTCCTAACTGAGTTCTGAAGGGTAGTAGAACCTCCTCCTAACTGAGTTCTGAATGGGTAGTAGAACAGGAGTCCTCCTAACTGAGTTCTGAATGGGTAGTAGAACAGGAGTCCTCCTAACTGAGTTCTGAATGGGTAGTAGAACAGGAGTCCTCCTAACTGAGTTCTGAATGGGTAGTAGAACAGGAGTCCTCCTAACTGAGTTCTGAATGGGTAGTAGAACAGGAGTCCTCCTAACTGAGTTCTGAATGGGTAGTAGAACAGGAGTCCTCCTAACTGAGTTCTGAATGGGTAGTAGAACAGGAGTCCTCCTAACTGAGTTCTGAATGGGTAGTAGAACAGGAGTCCTCCTAACTGAGTTCTGAATGGGTAGTAGAACAGGAGTCCTCCTAACTGAGTTCTGAATGGGTTGTAGAACAGGAGTCCTCCTAACTGAGTTCTGAATGGGTAGTAGAACAGGAGTCCTCCTAACTGAGTTCTGAATGGGTAGTAGAACAGGAGTCCTCCTAACTGAGTTCTGAATGGGTAGTAGAACAGGAGTCCTCCTAACTGAGTTCTGAATGGGTAGTAGAACAGGAGTCCTCCTAACTGAGTTCTGAATGGGTAGTAGAACAGGAGTCCTCCTAACTGAGTTCTGAATGGGTAGTAGAACAGGAGTCCTCCTAACTGAGTTCTGAATGGGTAGTAGAACAGGAGTCCTCCTAACTGAGTTCTGAATGGGTAGTAGAACAGGAGTCCTCCTAACTGAGTTCTGAATGGGTAGTAGAACAGGAGTCCTCCTAACTGAGTTCTGAATGGGTAGTAGAACAGAGTCCTCCTAACTGAGTTCTGAATGGGTAGTAGAACAGGAGTCCTCCTAACTGAGTTCTGAATGGGTAGTAGAACAGGAGTCCTCCTAACTGAGTTCTGAATGGGTAGTAGAACAGGAGTCCTCCTAACTGAGTTCTGAATGGGTAGTAGAACAGGAGTCCTCCTAACTGAGTTCTGAATGGGTAGTAGAACAGGAGTCCTCCTAACTGAGTTCTGAATGGGTAGTAGAACAGGAGTCCTCCTAACTGAGTTCTGAATGGGTAGTAGAACAGGAGTCCTCCTAACTGAGTTCTGAATGGGTAGTAGAACAGGAGTCCTCCTAACTGAGTTCTGAATGGGTAGTAGAACAGGAGTCCTCCTAACTGAGTTCTGAATGGGTAGTAGAACAGAGTCCTCCTAACTGAGTTCTGAATGGGTAGTAGAACAGGAGTCCTCCTAACTGAGTTCTGAATGGGTAGTAGAACAGGAGTCCTCCTAACTGAGTTCTGAATGGTAGAACAGGAGAACAGGAGTCCTCCTAACTGAGTTCTGAATGGGTAGTAGAACAGGAGTCCTCCTAACTGAGTTCTGAATGGGTAGTAGAACAGGAGTCCTCCTAACTGAGTTCTGAATGGGTAGTAGAACAGGAGTCCTCCTAACTGAGTTCTGAATGGGTAGTAGAACAGGAGTCCTCCTAACTGAGTTCTGAATGGGTAGTAGAACAGGAGTCCTCCTAACTGAGTTCTGAACTGTAGAACAGGAGTCCTCCTAACTGTTCTGAATGGGTAGTAGAACAGGAGTCCTCCTAACTGAGTTCTGAATGGGTAGTAGAACAGGAGTCCTCCTAACTGAGTTCTGAATGGGTAGTAGAACAGGAGTCCTCCTAACTGAGTTCTGAATGGGTAGTAGAACAGGAGTCCTCCTAACTGAGTTCTGAATGGGTAGTAGAACAGGAGTCCTCCTAACTGAGTTCTGAATGGGTAGTAGAACAGGAGTCCTCCTAACTGAGTTCTGAATGGGTAGTAGAACAGGAGTCCTCCTAACTGAGTTCTGAATGGGTAGTAGAACAGGAGTCCTCCTAACTGAGTTCTGAATGGGTAGTAGAACAGGAGTCCTCCTAACTGAGTTCTGAATGGGTAGTAGAACAGGAGTCCTCCTAACTGAGTTCTGAATGGGTAGTAGAACAGGAGTCCTCCTAACTGAGTTCTGAATGGGTAGTAGAACAGGAGTCCTCCTAACTGAGTTCTGAATGGGTAGTAGAACAGGAGTCCTCCTAACTGAGTTCTGAATGGGTAGTAGAGTCCTCCTACAGGAGTCCTCCTAACTGAGTTCTGAATGGGTAGTAGAACAGGAGTCCTCCTAACTGAGTTCTGAATGGGTAGTAGAACAGGAGTCCTCCTAACTGAGTTCTGAATGGGTAGTAGAACAGGAGTCCTCCTAACTGAGTTCTGAATGGGTAGTAGAACAGGAGTCCTCCTAACTGAGTTCTGAATGGGTAGTAGAACAGGAGTCCTCCTAACTGAGTTCTGAATGGGTAGTAGAACAGGAGTCCTCCTAACTGAGTTCTGAATGGGTAGTAGAACAGGAGTCCTCCTAACTGAGTTCTGAATGGGTAGTAGAACAGGAGTCCTCTGAGTTCTAACTGAGTTCTGAATGGGTAGTAGAACAGGAGTCCTCCTAACTGAGTTCTGAATGGGTAGTAGAACAGGAGTCCTCCTAACTGAGTTCTGAATGGGTAGTAGAACAGAGTCCTCCTAACTGAGTTCTGAATGGGTAGTAGAACAGGAGTCCTCCTAACTGAGTTCTGAATGGGTAGTAGAACAGGAGTCCTCCTAACTGAGTTCTGAATGGGCAGTAGAACAGAGTCCTCCTAACTGAGTTCTGAATGGGTAGTAGAACAGGAGTCCTCCTAACTGAGTTCTGAATGGGTAGTAGAACAGGAGTCCTCCTAACTGAGTTCTGAATGGGTAGTAGAACAGGAGTCCTCCTAACTGAGTTCTGAATGGGTAGTAGAACAGGAGTCCTCCTAACTGAGTTCTGAATGGGCAGTAGAACAGGAGTCCTCCTAACTGAGTTCTGAATGGGTAGTAGAACAGGAGTCCTCCTAACTGAGTTCTGAATGGGTAGTAGAACAGGAGTCCTCCTAACTGAGTTCTGAATGGGTAGTAGAACAGGAGTCCTCCTAACTGAGTTCTGAATGGGTAGTAGAACAGAGTCCTCCTAACTGAGTTCTGAATGGGTAGTAGAACAGGAGTCCTCCTAACTGAGTTCTGAATGGGCAGTAGAACAGGAGTCCTCCTAACTGAGTTCTGAATGGGTAGTAGAACAGGAGTCCTCCTAACTGAGTTCTGAATGGGTAGTAGAACAGGAGTCCTCCTAACTGAGTTCTGAATGGGTAGTAGAACAGGAGTCCTCCTAACTGAGTTCTGAATGGGTAGTAGAACAGGAGTCCTCCTAACTGAGTTCTGAATGGGTAGTAGAACAGGAGTCCTCCTAACTGAGTTCTGAATGGGTAGTAGAACAGGAGTCCTCCTAACTGAGTTCTGAATGGGTAGTAGAACAGGAGTCCTCCTAACTGAGTTCTGAATGGGTAGTAGAACAGGAGTCCTCCTAACTGAGTTCTGAATGGGTAGTAGAACAGGAGTCCTCCTAACTGAGTTCTGAATGGGCAGTAGAACAGGAGTCCTCCTAACTGAGTTCTGAATGGGTAGTAGAACAGGAGTCCTCCTAACTGAGTTCTGAATGGGTAGTAGAACAGGAGTCCTCCTAACTGAGTTCTGAATGGGTAGTAGAACAGGAGTCCTCCTAACTGAGTTCTGAATGGGTAGTAGAACAGGAGTCCTCCTAACTGAGTTCTGAATGGGTAGTAGAACAGGAGTCCTCCTAACTGAGTTCTGAATGGGTAGTAGAACAGAGTCCTCCTAACTGAGTTCTGAATGGGTAGTAGAACAGGAGTCCTCCTAACTGAGTTCTGAATGGGTAGTAGAACAGGAGTCCTCCTAACTGAGTTCTGAATGGGTAGTAGAACAGGAGTCCTCCTAACTGAGTTCTGAATGGGTAGAACAGGAGTCCTCCTAACTGAACAGAACAGGAGTCCTCCTAACTGAGTTCTGAATGGGTAGTAGAACAGGAGTCCTCCTAACTGAGTTCTGAATGGGTAGTAGAACAGGAGTCCTCCTAACTGAGTTCTGAATGGGTAGTCCCTCCTAACTGAGTTCTGAATGGGTAGTAGAACAGGAGTCCTCCTAACTGAGTTCTGAATGGGTAGTAGAACAGGAGTCCTCCTAACTGAGTTCTGAATGGGTAGTAGAACAGGAGTCCTCCTAACTGAGTTCTGAATGGGTAGTAGAACAGGAGTCCTCCTAACTGAGTTCTGAATGGGTAGTAGAACAGGAGTCCTCCTAACTGAGTTCTGAATGGGTAGTAGAACAGAGTCCTCCTAACTGAGTTCTGAATGGGTAGTAGAACAGGAGTCCTCCTAACTGAGTTCTGAATGGGTAGTAGAACAGGAGTCCTCCTAACTGAGTTCTGAATGGGTAGTAGAACAGGAGTCCTCCTAACTGAGTTCTGAATGGGTAGTAGAACAGGAGTCCTCCTAACTGAGTTCTGAATGGGTAGTAGAACAGGAGTCCTCCTAACTGAGTTCTGAATGGGTAGTAGAACAGGAGTCCTCCTAACTGAGTTCTGAATGGGTAGTAGAACAGGAGTCCTCCTAACTGAGTTCTGAATGGGTAGTAGAACAGGAGTCCTCCTAACTGAGTTCTGAATGGGTAGTAGAACAGGAGTCCTCCTAACTGAGTTCTGAATGGGTAGTAGAACAGGAGTCCTCCTAACTGAGTTCTGAATGGGTAGTAGAACAGGAGTCCTCCTAACTGAGTTCTGAATGGGTAGTAGAACAGGAGTCCTCCTAACTGAGTTCTGAATGGGTAGTAGAACAGGAGTCCTCCTAACTGAGTTCTGAATGGGTAGTAGAACAGGAGTCCTCCTAACTGAGTTCTGAATGGGTAGTAGAACAGGAGTCCTCCTAACTGAGTTCTGAATGGGTAGTAGAACAGGAGTCCTCCTAACTGAGTTCTGAATGGGTAGTAGAACAGGAGTCCTCCTAACTGAGTTCTGAATGGGTAGTAGAACAGGAGTCCTCCTAACTGAGTTCTGAATGGGTAGTAGAACAGGAGTCCTCCTAACTGAGTTCTGAATGGGTAGTAGAACAGGAGTCCTCCTAACTGAGTTCTGAATGGGTAGTAGAACAGGAGTCCTCCTAACTGAGTTCTGAATGGGTAACTGAGTTCTGAGGGTAGTAGAACAGGAGTCCTCCTAACTGAGTTCTGAATGGGTAGTAGAACAGGAGTCCTCCTAACTGAGTTCTGAATGGGTAGTAGAACAGGAGTCCTCCTAACTGAGTTCTGAATGGGTAGTAGAACAGGAGTCCTCCTAACTGAGTTCTGAATGGGTAGTAGAACAGGAGTCCTCCTAACTGAGTTCTGAATGGGTAGTAGAACAGGAGTCCTCCTAACTGAGTTCTGAATGGGTAGTAGAACAGGAGTCCTCCTAACTGAGTTCTGAATGGGTAGTAGAACAGGAGTCCTCCTAACTGAGTTCTGAATGGGTAGTAGAACAGGAGTCCTCCTAACTGAGTTCTGAATGGGTAGTAGAACAGGAGTCCTCCTAACTGAGTTCTGAATGGGTAGTAGAACAGGAGTCCTCCTAACTGAGTTCTGAATGGGTAGTAGAACAGGAGTCCTCCTAACTGAGTTCTGAATGGGTAGTAGAACAGGAGTCCTCCTAACTGAGTTCTGAATGGGTAGTAGAACAGTCCTCCTAACTGAGTTCTGAATGGGTAGTAGAACAGGAGTCCTCCTAACTGAGTTCTGAATGGGTAGTAGAACAGGAGTCCTCCTAACTGAGTTCTGAATGGGTAGTAGAACAGGAGTCCTCCTAACTGAGTTCTGAATGGGTAGTAGAACAGGAGTCCTCCTAACTGAGTTCTGAATGGGTAGTAGAACAGGAGTCCTCCTAACTGAGTTCTGAATGGGTAGTAGAACAGGAGTCCTCCTAACTGAGTTCTGAATGGGTAGTAGAACAGGAGTCCTCCTAACTGAGTTCTGAATGGGTAGTAGAACAGAGTCCTCCTAACTGAGTTCTGAATGGGTAGTAGAACAGGAGTCCTCCTAACTGAGTTCTGAATGGGTAGTAGAACAGGAGTCCTCCTAACTGAGTTCTGAATGGGTAGCAGTAGAACAGAACAGAGTCCTCCTAACTGAGTTCTGAATGGGTAGTAGAACAGGAGTCCTCCTAACTGAGTTCTGAATGGGCAGTAGAACAGGAGTCCTCCTAACTGAGTTCTGAATGGGTAGTAGAACAGGAGTCCTCCTAACTGAGTTCTGAATGGGTAGTAGAACAGAGTCCTCCTAACTGAGTTCTGAATGGGTAGTAGAACAGGAGTCCTCCTAACTGAGTTCTGAATGGGTAGTAGAACAGGAGTCCTCCTAACTGAGTTCTGAATGGGTAGTAGAACAGGAGTCCTCCTAACTGAGTTCTGAATGGGTAGTAGAACAGGAGTCCTCCTAACTGAGTTCTGAATGGGTAGTAGAACAGGAGTCCTCCTAACTGAGTTCTGAATGGGTAGTAGAACAGGAGTCCTCCTAACTGAGTTCTGAATGGGTAGTAGAACAGGAGTCCTCCTAACTGAGTTCTGAATGGGTAGTAGAACAGGAGTCCTCCTAACTGAGTTCTGAATGGGTAGTAGAACAGGAGTCCTCCTAACTGAGTTCTGAATGGGTAGTAGAACAGGAGTCCTCCTAACTGAGTTCTGAATGGGTAGTAGAACAGGAGTCCTCCTAACTGAGTTCTGAATGGGTAGTAGAACAGGAGTCCTCCTAACTGAGTTCTGAATGGGTAGTAGAACAGAGTCCTCCTAACTGAGTTCTGAATGGGTAGTAGAACAGAGTCCTCCTAACTGAGTTCTGAATGGGTAGTAGAACAGGAGTCCTCCTAACTGAGTTCTGAATGGGTAGTAGAACAGGAGTCCTAACTGAGTTCTGAATGGGTAGTAGAACAGGAGTCCTCCTAACTGAGTTCTGAATGGGTAGTAGAACAGGAGTCCTCCTAACTGAGTTCTGAATGGGTAGTAGAACAGGAGTCCTCCTAACTGAGTTCTGAATGGGCAGTAGAACAGAGTCCTCCTAACTGAGTTCTGAATGGGTAGTAGAACAGGAGTCCTCCTAACTGAGTTCTGAATGGGTAGTAGAACAGGAGTCCTCCTAACTGAGTTCTGAATGGGTAGTAGAACAGGAGTCCTCCTAACTGAGTTCTGAATGGGTAGTAGAACAGGAGTCCTCCTAACTGAGTTCTGAATGGGTAGTAGAACAGGAGTCCTCCTAACTGAGTTCTGAATGGGTAGTAGAACAGGAGTCCTCCTAACTGAGTTCTGAATGGGTAGTAGAACAGGAGTCCTCCTAACTGAGTTCTGAATGGGTAGTAGAACAGGAGTCCTCCTAACTGAGTTCTGAATGGGTAGTAGAACAGGAGTCCTCCTAACTGAGTTCTGAATGGGTAGTAGAACAGGAGTCCTCCTAACTGAGTTCTGAATGGGTAGTAGAACAGGAGTCCTCCTAACTGAGTTCTGAATGGGTAGTAGAACAGGAGTCCTCCTAACTGAGTTCTGAATGGGTAGTAGAACAGGAGTCCTCCTAACTGAGTTCTGAATGGGTAGTAGAACAGGAGTCCTCCTAACTGAGTTCTGAATGGGTAGTAGAACAGGAGTCCTCCTAACTGAGTTCTGAATGGGTAGTAGAACAGGAGTCCTCCTAACTGAGTTCTGAATGGGTAGTAGAACAGGAGTCCTCCTAACTGAGTTCTGAATGGGTAGTAGAACAGGAGTCCTCCTAACTGAGTTCTGAATGGGTAGTAGAACAGGAGTCCTCCTAACTGAGTTCTGAATGGGTAGTAGAACAGGAGTCCTCCTAACTGAGTTCTGAATGGGTAGTAGAACAGGAGTCCTCCTAACTGAGTTCTGAATGGGTAGTAGAACAGGAGTCCTCCTAACTGAGTTCTGAATGGGTAGTAGAACAGGAGTCCTCCTAACTGAGTTCTGAATGGGTAGTAGAACAGGAGTCCTCCTAACTGAGTTCTGAATGGGTAGTAGAACAGGAGTCCTCCTAACTGAGTTCTGAATGGGTAGTAGAACAGGAGTCCTCCTAACTGAGTTCTGAATGGGTAGTAGAACAGGAGTCCTCCTAACTGAGTTCTGAATGGGTAGTAGAACAGGAGTCCTCCTAACTGAGTTCTGAATGGGTAGTAGAACAGGAGTCCTCCTAACTGAGTTCTGAATGGGCAGTAGAACAGGAGTCCTCCTAACTGAGTTCTGAATGGGCAGGGTAGAACAGGAGTCCTCCTAACTGAGTTCTGAATGGGTAGTAGAACAGGAGTCCTCCTAACTGAGTTCTGAATGGGTTCTGAATGTAGAACAGGAGTCCTCCTAACTGAGTTCTGAATGGGTAGTAGAACAGGAGTCCTCCTAACTGAGTTCTGAATGGGTAGTAGAACAGGAGTCCTCCTAACTGAGTTCTGAATGGGTAGTAGAACAGGAGTCCTCCTAACTGAGTTCTGAATGGGTAGTAGAACAGGAGTCCTCCTAACTGAGTTCTGAATGGGTAGTAGAACAGGAGTCCTCCTAACTGAGTTCTGAATGGGTAGTAGAACAGGAGTCCTCCTAACTGAGTTCTGAATGGGTTGTAGAACAGGAGTCCTCCTAACTGAGTTCTGAATGGGTAGTAGAACAGGAGTCCTCCTAACTGAGTTCTGAATGGGTAGTAGAACAGGAGTCCTCCTAACTGAGTTCTGAATGGGTAGTAGAACAGGAGTCCTCCTAACTGAGTTCTGAATGGGTAGTAGAACAGGAGTCCTCCTAACTGAGTTCTGAATGGGTAGTAGAACAGGAGTCCTCCTAACTGAGTTCTGAATGGGTAGTAGAACAGGAGTCCTCCTAACTGAGTTCTGAATGGGCAGTAGAACAGGAGTCCTCCTAACTGAGTTCTGAATGGGTAGTAGAACAGGAGTCCTCCTAACTGAGTTCTGAATGGGTAGTAGAACAGGAGTCCTCCTAACTGAGTTCTGAATGGGTAGTAGAACAGGAGTCCTCCTAACTGAGTTCTGAATGGGTAGTAGAACAGGAGTCCTCCTAACTGAACTGAATGTTCTGAATGGGTAGTAGAACAGGAGTCCTCCTAACTGAGTTCTGAATGGGTAGTAGAACAGGAGTCCTCCTAACTGAGTTCTGAATGGGTAGTAGAACAGGAGTCCTCCTAACTGAGTTCTGAATGGGTAGTAGAACAGGAGTCCTCCTAACTGAGTTCTGAATGGGTAGTAGAACAGGAGTCCTCCTAACTGAGTTCTGAATGGGTAGTAGAACAGGAGTCCTCCTAACTGAGTTCTGAATGGGTAGTAGAACAGGAGTCCTCCTAACTGAGTTCTGAATGGGTAGTAGAACAGGAGTCCTCCTAACTGAGTTCTGAATGGGTAGTAGAACAGGAGTCCTCCTAACTGAGTTCTGAATGGGTAGTAGAACAGGAGTCCTCCTAACTGAGTTCTGAATGGGTAGTAGAACAGGAGTCCTCCTAACTGAGTTCTGAATGGGTAGTAGAACAGGAGTCCTCCTAACTGAGTTCTGAATGGGTAGTAGAACAGGAGTCCTCCTAACTGAGTTCTGAATGGGCAGTAGAACAGGAGTCCTCCTAACTGAGTTCTGAATGGATTGTAGAACAGGAGTCCTCCTAACTGAGTTCTGAATGGGTAGTAGAACAGGAGTCCTCCTAACTGAGTTCTGAATGGGTAGTAGAACAGGAGTCCTCCTAACTGAGTTCTGAATGGGTAGTAGAACAGGAGTCCTCCTAACTGAGTTCTGAATGGGTAGTAGAACAGGAGTCCTCCTAACTGAGTTCTGAATGGGTAGTAGAACAGGAGTCCTCCTAACTGAGTTCTGAATGGGTAGTAGAACAGGAGTCCTCCTAACTGAGTTCTGAATGGGTAGTAGAACAGGAGTCCTCCTAACTGAGTTCTGAATGGGTAGTAGAACAGGAGTCCTCCTAACTGAGTTCTGAATGGGTAGTAGAACAGGAGTCCTCCTAACTGAGTTCTGAATGGGTAGTAGAACAGGAGTCCTCCTAACTGAGTTCTGAATGGGTAGTAGAACAGGAGTCCTCCTAACTGAGTTCTGAATGGGTAGTAGAACAGGAGTCCTCCTAACTGAGTTCTGAATGGGTAGTAGAACAGGAGTCCTCCTAACTGAGTTCTGAATGGGTAGTAGAACAGGAGTCCTCCTAACTGAGTTCTGAATGGGTAGTAGAACAGGAGTCCTCCTAACTGAGTTCTGAATGGGTAGTAGAACAGAGTCCTCCTAACTGAGTTCTGAATGGGTAGTAGAACAGGAGTCCTCCTAACTGAGTTCTGAATGGGTAGTAGAACAGGAGTCCTCCTAACTGAGTTCTGAATGGGTAGTAGAACAGGAGTCCTCCTAACTGAGTTCTGAATGGGTAGTAGAACAGGAGTCCTCCTAACTGAGTTCTGAATGGGTAGTAGAACAGGAGTCCTCCTAACTGAGTTCTGAATGGGTAGTAGAACAGGAGTCCTCCTAACTGAGTTCTGAATGGGTAGTAGAACAGGAGTCCTCCTAACTGAGTTCTGAATGGGTAGTAGAACAGGAGTCCTCCTAACTGAGTTCTGAATGGGTAGTAGAACAGGAGTCCTCCTAACTGAGTTCTGAATGGGTAGTAGAACAGGAGTCCTCCTAACTGAGTTCTGAATGGGTAGTAGAACAGGAGTCCTCCTAACTGAGTTCTGAATGGGTAGTAGAACAGGAGTCCTCCTAACTGAGTTCTGAATGGGTGTAGAACAGGAGTCCTCCTAACTGAGTTCTGAATGGGTAGTAGAACAGGAGTCCTCCTAACTGAGTTCTGAATGGGTAGTAGAACAGGAGTCCTCCTAACTGAGTTCTGAATGGGTAGTAGAACAGGAGTCCTCCTAACTGAGTTCTGAATGGGTAGTAGAACAGGTGTCCTCCTAACTGAGTTCTGAATGGGTAGTAGAACAGGAGTCCTCCTAACTGAGTTCTGAATGGGTAGTAGAACAGGAGTCCTCCTAACTGAGTTCTGAATGGGTAGTAGAACAGGAGTCCTCCTAACTGAGTTCTGAATGGGTAGTAGAACAGGAGTCCTCCTAACTGAGTTCTGAATGGGTAGTAGAACAGGAGTCCTCCTAACTGAGTTCTGAATGGGTAGTAGAACAGGAGTCCTCCTAACTGAGTTCTGAATGGGTAGTAGAACAGGAGTCCTCCTAACTGAGTTCTGAATGGGTAGTAGAACAGGAGTCCTCCTAACTGAGTTCTGAATGGGTAGTAGAACAGGAGTCCTCCTAACTGAGTTCTGAATGGGTAGTAGAACAGGAGTCCTCCTAACTGAGTTCTGAATGGGTAGTAGAACAGGAGTCCTCCTAACTGAGTTCTGAATGGGTAGTAGAACAGGAGTCCTCCTAACTGAGTTCTGAATGGGTAGTAGAACAGGAGTCCTCCTAACTGAGTTCTGAATGGGTAGTAGAACAGGAGTCCTCCTAACTGAGTTCTGAATGGGTAGTAGAACAGGAGTCCTCCTAACTGAGTTCTGAATGGGTAGTAGAACAGGAGTCCTCCTAACTGAGTTCTGAATGGGTAGTAGAACAGGAGTCCTCCTAACTGAGTTCTGAATGGGTAGTAGAACAGGAGTCCTCCTAACTGAGTTCTGAATGGGTAGTAGAACAGGAGTCCTCCTAACTGAGTTCTGAATGGGTAGTAGAACAGGAGTCCTCCTAACTGAGTTCTGAATGGGTAGTAGAACAGGAGTCCTCCTAACTGAGTTCTGAATGGGTAGTAGAACAGGAGTCCTCCTAACTGAGTTCTGAATGGGTAGTAGAACAGGAGTCCTCCTAACTGAGTTCTGAATGGGTAGTAGAACAGGAGTCCTCCTAACTGAGTTCTGAATGGGTAGTAGAACAGGAGTCCTCCTAACTGAGTTCTGAATGGGTAGAAGAACAGGAGTCCTCCTAACTGAGTTCTGAATGGGCAGTAGAACAGGAGTCCTCCTAACTGAGTTCTGAATGGGTAGTAGAACAGGAGTCCTCCTAACTGAGTTCTGAATGGGTAGTAGAACAGGAGTCCTCCTAACTGAGTTCTGAATGGGCAGTAGAACAGGAGTCCTCCTAACTGAGTTCTGAATGGGTAGTAGAACAGGAGTCCTCCTAACTGAGTTCTGAATGGGTAGTAGAACAGGAGTCCTCCTAACTGAGTTCTGAATGGGTAGTAGAACAGGAGTCCTCCTAACTGAGTTCTGAATGGGTAGTAGAACAGGAGTCCTCCTAACTGAGTTCTGAATGGGCTCAGGAGTCCTCCTAACTGAGTTCTGAATGGGTAGTAGAACAGGAGTCCTCCTAACTGAGTTCTGAATGGGTAGTAGAACAGGAGTCCTCCTAACTGAGTTCTGAATGGGTAGTAGAACAGGAGTCCTCCTAACTGAGTTCTGAATGGGTAGTAGAACAGGAGTCCTCCTAACTGAGTTCTGAATGGGTAGTAGAACAGGAGTCCTCCTAACTGAGTTCTGAATGGGCAGTAGAACAGGAGTCCTCCTAACTGAGTTCTGAATGGGCAGTAGAACAGGAGTCCTCCTAACTGAGTTCTGAATGGTCCTCCTAACTGAGTTCTGAATGGGTAGTAGAACAGGAGTCCTCCTAACTGAGTTCTGAATGGGTAGTAGAACAGGAGTCCTCCTAACTGAGTTCTGAATGGGCAGTAGAACAGGAGTCCTCCTAACTGAGTTCTGAATGGGTAGTAGAACAGGAGTCCTCCTAACTGAGTTCTGAATGGGTAGTAGAACAGGAGTCCTCCTAACTGAGTTCTGAATGGGCAGTAGAACAGGAGTCCTCCTAACTGAGTTCTGAATGGGTAGTAGAACAGGAGTCCTCCTAACTGAGTTCTGAATGGGTAGTAGAACAGGAGTCCTCCTAACTGAGTTCTGAATGGGCAGTAGAACAGGAGTCCTCCTAACTGAGTTCTGAATGGGTAGTAGAACAGGAGTCCTCCTAACTGAGTTCTGAATGGGTAGTAGAACAGGAGTCCTCCTAACTGAGTTCTGAATGGGCAGTAGAACAGGAGTCCTCCTAACTGAGTTCTGAATGGGTAGTAGAACAGGAGTCCTCCTAACTGAGTTCTGAATGGGTAGTAGAACAGGAGTCCTCCTAACTGAGTTCTGAATGGGTAGTAGAACAGGAGTCCTCCTAACTGAGTTCTGAATGGGTAGTAGAACAGGAGTCCTCCTAACTGAGTTCTGAATGGGTAGTAGAACAGGAGTCCTCCTAACTGAGTTCTGAATGGGTAGTAGAACAGGAGTCCTCCTAACTGAGTTCTGAATGGGTAGTAGAACAGGAGTCCTCCTAACTGAGTTCTGAATGGGTAGTAGAACAGGAGTCCTCCTAACTGAGTTCTGAATGGGTAGTAGAACAGGAGTCCTCCTAACTGAGTTCTGAATGGGTAGTAGAACAGGAGTCCTCCTAACTGAGTTCTGAATGGGTAGTAGAACAGAGTCCTCCTAACTGAGTTCTGAATGGGTAGTAGAACAGGAGTCCTCCTAACTGAGTTCTGAATGGGTAGTAGAACAGGAGTCCTCCTAACTGAGTTCTGAATGGGTAGTAGAACAGGAGTCCTCCTAACTGAGTTCTGAATGGGTAGTAGAACAGGAGTCCTCCTAACTGAGTTCTGAATGGGTAGTAGAACAGGAGTCCTCCTAACTGAGTTCTGAATGGGCAGTAGAACAGGAGTCCTCCTAACTGAGTTCTGAATGGGTAGTAGAACAGGAGTCCTCCTAACTGAGTTCTGAATGGGTAGTAGAACAGGAGTCCTCCTAACTGAGTTCTGAATGGGTAGTAGAACAGGAGTCCTCCTAACTGAGTTCTGAATGGGTAGTAGAACAGGAGTCCTCCTAACTGAGTTCTGAATGGGTAGTAGAACAGGAGTCCTCCTAACTGAGTTCTGAATGGGTAGTAGAACAGGAGTCCTCCTAACTGAGTTCTGAATGGGTAGTAGAACAGGAGTCCTCCTAACTGAGTTCTGAATGGGTAGTAGAACAGGAGTCCTCCTAACTGAGTTCTGAATGGGTAGTAGAACAGGAGTCCTCCTAACTGAGTTCTGAATGGGTAGTAGAACAGGAGTCCTAACTGAGTTCTGAATGGGTAGTAGAACAGGAGTCCTCCTAACTGAGTTCTGAATGGGTAGTAGAACAGGAGTCCTCCTAACTGAGTTCTGAATGGGTAGTAGAACAGGAGTCCTCCTAACTGAGTTCTGAATGGGTAGTAGAACAGGAGTCCTCCTAACTGAGTTCTGAATGGGCAGTAGAACAGGAGTCCTCCTAACTGAGTTCTGAATGGGTAGTAGAACAGGAGTCCTCCTAACTGAGTTCTGAATGGGTAGTAGAACAGGAGTCCTCCTAACTGAGTTCTGAATGGGTAGTAGAACAGGAGTCCTCCTAACTGAGTTCTGAATGGGTAGTAGAACAGGAGTCCTCCTAACTGAGTTCTGAATGGGTAGTAGAACAGGAGTCCTCCTAACTGAGTTCTGAATGGGTAGTAGAACAGGAGTCCTCCTAACTGAGTTCTGAATGGGTAGTAGAACAGGAGTCCTCCTAACTGAGTTCTGAATGGGTAGTAGAACAGGAGTCCTCCTAACTGAGTTCTGAATGGATTGTAGAACAGGAGTCCTCCTAACTGAGTTCTGAATGGGTAGTAGAACAGGAGTCCTCCTAACTGAGTTCTGAATGGGTAGTAGAACAGGAGTCCTCCTAACTGAGTTCTGAATGGGTAGTAGAACAGGAGTCCTCCTAACTGAGTTCTGAATGGGCAGTAGAACAGGAGTCCTCCTAACTGAGTTCTGAATGGGTAGTAGAACAGGAGTCCTCCTAACTGAGTTCTGAATGGGTAGTAGAACAGGAGTCCTCCTAACTGAGTTCTGAATGGGCAGTAGAACAGGAGTCCTCCTAACTGAGTTCTGAATGGGTAGTAGAACAGGAGTCCTCCTAACTGAGTTCTGAATGGGTAGTAGAACAGGAGTCCTCCTAACTGAGTTCTGAATGGGTAGTAGAACAGGAGTCCTCCTAACTGAGTTCTGAATGGGTAGTAGAACAGGAGTCCTCCTAACTGAGTTCTGAATGGGTAGTAGAACAGGAGTCCTCCTAACTGAGTTCTGAATGGGTAGTAGAACAGAGTTCTGAGTCCTCCTAACTGAGTTCTGAATGGGTAGTAGAACAGGAGTCCTCCTAACTGAGTTCTGAATGGGTAGTAGAACAGGAGTCCTCCTAACTGAGTTCTGAATGGGTAGTAGAACAGGAGTCCTCCTAACTGAGTTCTGAATGGGTAGTAGAACAGGAGTCCTCCTAACTGAGTTCTGAATGGGTAGTAGAACAGGAGTCCTCCTAACTGAGTTCTGAATGGGTAGTAGAACAGGAGTCCTCCTAACTGAGTTCTGAATGGGTAGTAGAACAGGAGTCCTCCTAACTGAGTTCTGAATGGGCAGTAGAACAGGAGTCCTCCTAACTGAGTTCTGAATGGGTAGAGAACAGGAGTCCTCCTAACTGAGTTCTGAATGGGTAGTAGAACAGGAGTCCTCCTAACTGAGTTCTGAATGGGTAGTAGAACAGGAGTCCTCCTAACTGAGTTCTGAATGGGTAGTAGAACAGGAGTCCTCCTAACTGAGTTCTGAATGGGTAGTAGAACAGGAGTCCTCCTAACTGAGTTCTGAATGGGTAGTAGAACAGGAGTCCTCCTAACTGAGTTCTGAATGGGTAGTAGAACAGGAGTCCTCCTAACTGAGTTCTGAATGGGTAGTAGAACAGGAGTCCTCCTAACTGAGTTCTGAATGGGTAGTAGAACAGGAGTCCTCCTAACTGAGTTCTGAATGGGCAGTAGAACAGGAGTCCTCCTAACTGAGTTCTGAATGGGTAGTAGAACAGGAGTCCTCCTAACTGAGTTCTGAATGGGTAGTAGAACAGGAGTCCTCCTAACTGAGTTCTGAATGGGCAGTAGAACAGGAGTCCTCCTAACTGAGTTCTGAATGGGTAGTAGAACAGGAGTCCTCCTAACTGAGTTCTGAATGGGTAGTAGAACAGGAGTCCTCCTAACTGAGTTCTGAATGGGCAGTAGAACAGGAGTCCTCCTAACTGAGTTCTGAATGGGTAGTAGAACAGGAGTCCTAACTGAGTTCTGAATGGGTAGTAGAACAGGAGTCCTCCTAACTGAGTTCTGAATGGGTAGTAGAACAGGAGTCCTCCTAACTGAGTTCTGAATGGGTAGTAGAACAGGAGTCCTCCTAACTGAGTTCTGAATGGGTAGTAGAACAGGAGTCCTCCTAACTGAGTTCTGAATGGGTAGTAGAACAGGAGTCCTCCTAACTGAGTTCTGAATGGGTAGTAGAACAGGAGTCCTCCTAACTGAGTTCTGAATGGGTAGTAGAACAGGAGTCCTCCTAACTGAGTTCTGAATGGGTAGTAGAACAGGAGTCCTCCTAACTGAGTTCTGAATGGGTAATAGAACAGGAGTCCTCCTAACTGAGTTCTGAATGGGTAGTAGAACAGGAGTCCTCCTAACTGAGTTCTGAATGGGCAGTAGAACAGGAGTCCTCCTAACTGAGTTCTGAATGGGTAGTAGAACAGGAGTCCTCCTAACTGAGTTCTGAATGGGTAGTAGAACAGGAGTCCTCCTAACTGAGTTCTGAATGGGTAGTAGAACAGGAGTCCTCCTAACTGAGTTCTGAATGGGTAGTAGAACAGGAGTCCTCCTAACTGAGTTCTGAATGGGTAGTAGAACAGGAGTCCTCCTAACTGAGTTCTGAATGGGTAGTAGAACAGGAGTCCTCCTAACTGAGTTCTGAATGGGTAGTAGAACAGGAGTCCTCCTAACTGAGTTCTGAATGGCCAGTAGAACAGGAGTCCTCCTAACTGAGTTCTGAATGGATTGTAGAACAGGAGTCCTCGTAACTGAGTTCTGAATGGGTAGTAGAACAGGAGTCCTCCTAACTGAGTTCTGAATGGGTAGTAGAACAGGAGTCCTCCTAACTGAGTTCTGAATGTGTAGTAGAACAGGAGTCCTCCTAACTGAGTTCTGAATGGGCAGTAGAACAGGTGTCCTCCTAACTGAGTTCTGAATGGGTAGTAGAACAGGAGTCCTCCTAACGGAGTTCTGAATGGGTAGTAGAACAGGAGTCCTCCTAACTGAGTTCTGAATGGGCAGTAGAACAGGAGTCCTCCTAACTGAGTTCTGAATGGGTAGTAGAACAGGAGTCCTCCTAACTGAGTTCTGAATGGGTAGTAGAACAGGAGTCCTCCTAACTGAGTTCTGAATGGGCAGTAGAACAGGAGTCCTCCTAACTGAGTTCTGAATGGGTAGTAGAACAGGAGTCCTCCTAACTGAGTTCTGAATGGGTAGTAGAACAGGAGTCCTCCTAACTGAGTTCTGAATGGGCAGTAGAACAGGAGTCCTCCTAACTGATTTCTGAATGGGTAGTAGAACAGGAGTCCTAACTGAGTTCTGAATGGGTAGTAGAACAGGAGTCCTCCTAACTGAGTTCTGAATGGGTAGTAGAACAGGAGTCCTCCTAACTGAGTTCTGAATGGGTAGTAGAACAGGAGTCCTCCTAACTGAGTTCTGAATGGGTAGTAGAACAGGAGTCCTCCTAACTGAGTTCTGAATGGGTAGTAGAACAGGAGTCCTCCTAACTGAGTTCTGAATGGGTAGTAGAACAGGAGTCCTCCTAACTGAGTTCTGAATGGGTAGTAGAACAGGAGTCCTCCTAACTGAGTTCTGAATGGGCAGTAGAACATGAGTCCTCCTAACTGAGTTCTGAATGGGTAGTAGAACAGGAGTCCTCCTAACTGAGTTCTGAATGGGCAGTAGAACAGGAGTCCTCCTAACTGAGTTCTGAATGGGTAGTAGAACAGGAGTCCTCCTAACTGAGTTCTGAATGGGTAGTAGAACAGGAGTCCTCCTAACTGAGTTCTGAATGGGTAGTAGAACAGGAGTCCTCCTAACTGAGTTCTGAATGGGTAGTAGAACAGGAGTCCTCCTAACTGAGTTCTGAATGGGTAGTAGAACAGGAGTCCTCCTAACTGAGTTCTGAATGGTAGTAGAACAGGAGTCCTCCTAACTGAGTTCTGAATGGGTAGTAGAACAGGAGTCCTCCTAACTGAGTTCTGAATGGGTAGTAGAACAGGAGTCCTCCTAACTGAGTTCTGAATGGATTGTAGAACAGGAGTCCTCCTAACTGAGTTCTGAATGGGTAGTAGAACAGCAGTCCTCCTAACTGAGTTCTGAATGGGTAGTAGAACAGGAGTCCTCCTAACTGAGTTCTGAATGGGTAGTAGAACAGGAGTCCTCCTAACTGAGTTCTGAATGGGTAGTAGAACAGGAGTCCTCCTAACTGAGTTCTGAATGGGTAGTAGAACAGGAGTCCTCCTAACTGAGTTCTGAATGGGTAGTAGAACAGGAGTCCTCCTAACTGAGTTCTGAATGGGTAGTAGAACAGGAGTCCTCCTAACTGAGTTCTGAATGGGTAGTAGAACAGGAGTCCTCCTAACTGAGTTCTGAATGGGTAGTAGAACAGGAGTCCTCCTAACTGAGTTCTGAATGGGTAGTAGAACAGGAGTCCTCCTAACTGAGTTCTGAATGGGTAGTAGAGAGTCCTCCTACAGGAGTCCTCCTAACTGAGTCCTCCTAACTGAGTTCTGAATGGGCAGTAGAACAGGAGTCCTCCTAACTGAGTTCTGAATGGATTGTAGAACAGGAGTCCTCCTAACTGAGTTCTGAATGGGTAGTAGAACAGGAGTCCTCCTAACT
>NW_027040226.1:128352-165852 GCF_034236695.1 Oncorhynchus nerka | reverse complement strand
ACCCACACTAACATGCAGGGCAGTGGACCCACACTAACATGCAGGGCAGTGGACCCACACTAACATGCAGCGCTGTGGACCCACACTAACATGCAGGGCAGTGGACCCACACTAACATGCAGGGCAGTGGACCCACACTAACATGCAGGGCAATGGACCCACACTAACATGCAGGGCAGTGGACCCACACTAACATGCAGGGCAGTGGACCCACACTAACATGCAGGGCAGTGGACCCACACTAACATGCAGGGCAGTGGACCCACACCCACACTAACATGCAGGGCAATGGACCCACACTAACATGCAGGGCAATGGACCCACACTAACATGCAGGGCAGTGGGCCCACCACAACACGCAGGGCAATGGACCCAGACTAACATGCAGGGCAGTGGACCCACACTAACATGCAGGGCAGTGGACCCACACTAACATGCAGGGCAATGGACCCACACTAACATGCAGGGCAGTGGACCCACACCCACACTAACATGCAGGGCAGTGGACCCACACCCACAACAACACGCAGGGCAGTGGGCCCACACTAACATGCAGGGCAGTGGACCCACACTAACATGCAGGGCAGTGGACCCACACCCAAACCCACACTAACATGCAGGACAGTGGGCCCACCACAACACGCAGGGCAGTGGACCCACACTAACATGCAGGGCAGTGGACCAACACTAACATGCAGGGCAGTGGACCCACACTAACATGCTGGGCAGTTGACCCATACCCACACTAACATGCAGGGCAGTGGACCCACACCAACATGCAGGGCAGTGGACCCACACTAACATGCAGGGCAGTGGACCCATACCCACACTAACATGCAGGGCAGTTCACCCACACCAACATGCAGGGCAGTGGACCCATACCAACATGCAGGGCAGTGGACCCACACCCACACTAACATGCAGGGCAGTAGACCCACACCAACATGCAGGGCAGTGGACCCATACCAACATGCAGGGCAATGGACCCACACTAACATGCAGGGCAGTAGACCCAGACCCACACCCACATGCAGGGCAATGGACCCACACCCACACTAACATAAACAGCAATGGACCCACACTAACATGCAGGGCAGTTGACCCACACCAACACTAACATGCAGGGCAATGGACCCACACTAACATGCAGGGCAGTGGACCCACACCCACACTAACATGCAGGGCAATGGACCCACACTAACATGCAGGGCAGTAGACCCAGACCCACACCCACATGCAGGGCAATGGACCCACACCCACACTAACATAAACGGCAATGGACCCACACTAACATGCAGGGCAGTGGACCCACACCCACACTAACATGCAGGGCAGTGGACCCACACTAACATGCAGGGCAGTGGACCCACACTAACATGCAGGGCAGTGGACCCACACTAACATGCAGGGCAGTGGACCCACACTAACATGCAGGGCAGTGGACCCACACTAACATGCAGGGCAGTGGACCCACACTAACATGAAGGGCAGTGGACCCACACTAACATGCAGGGCAGTGGACCCACACTAACATGCAGGGCAGTGGACCAACACTAACATGAAGGGCAGTGGACCCACATTAACATATAGGGCAGTGGACCCACACTAACATGCAGGGCAGTGGACCAACACTAACATGAAGGGCAGTGGACCCACACTAACATACAGGGCAATGGACCCACACTAACATGCAGGGCAGTGGGTCCACACTAACATGCAGGGCAATGGACCCACACTAACATGCAGGGCAGTGGACCCACACTAACATGAAGGGCAGTGGACCCACACTAACATGCAGGGCAGTGGACCAACACTAACATGCAGGGCTGTGGACCCACACTAACATGCAGGGCAGTGGACCCACACTAACATGCAGGGCAGTGGACCCACACTAACATGCAGCGCTGTGGACCCACACTAACATGCAGGGCAGTGGACCCACACTAACATGCAGGGCAGTGGACCCACACTAACATGCAGGGCAATGGACCCACACTAACATGCAGGGCAGTGGACCCACACTAACATGCAGGGCAGTGGACCCACACTAACATGCAGGGCAGTGGACCCACACTAACATGCAGGGCAGTGGACCCACACCCACACTAACATGCAGGGCAATGGACCCACACTAACATGCAGGGCAGTGGACCCACACTAACATGCAGGGCAGTGGACCCACACTAACATGCAGGGCAGTGGACCCACACTAACATGCAGGGCAATGGACCCACACTAACATGCAGGGCAGTGGACCCACACCCACACTAACATGCAGGGCAGTGGACCCACACCCACAACAACACGCAGGGCAGTGGGCCCACACTAACATGCAGGGCAGTGGACCCACACTAACATGCAGGGCAGTGGACCCACACCCAAACCCACACTAACATGCAGGACAGTGGGCCCACCACAACACGCAGGGCAGTGGACCCACACTAACATGCAGGGCAGTGGACCAACACTAACATGCAGGGCAGTGGACCCACACTAACATGCTGGGCAGTTGACCCATACCCACACTAACATGCAGGGCAGTGGACCCACACCAACATGCAGGGCAGTGGACCCACACTAACATGCAGGGCAGTGGACCCATACCCACACTAACATGCAGGGCAGTTCACCCACACCAACATGCAGGGCAGTGGACCCATACCAACATGCAGGGCAGTGGACCCACACCCCACTAACATGCAGGGCAGTAGACCCACACCAACATGCAGGGCAGTGGACCCATACCAACATGCAGGGCAATGGACCCACACTAACATGCAGGGCAGTAGACCCAGACCCACACCCACATGCAGGGCAATGGACCCACACCCACACTAACATAAACAGCAATGGACCCACACTAACATGCAGGGCAGTTGACCCACACCAACACTAACATGCAGGGCAATGGACCCACACTAACATGCAGGGCAGTGGACCCACACCCACACTAACATGCAGGGCAATGGACCCACACTAACATGCAGGGCAGTAGACCCAGACCCACACCCACATGCAGGGCAATGGACCCACACCCACACTAACATAAACGGCAATGGACCCACACTAACATGCAGGGCAGTGGACCCACACCCACACTAACATGCAGGGCAGTGGACCCACACTAACATGCAGGGCAGTGGACCCACACTAACATGCAGGGCAGTGGACCCACACTAACATGCAGGGCAGTGGACCCACACTAACATGCAGGGCAGTGGACCCACACTAACATGCAGGGCAGTGGACCCACACTAACATGAAGGGCAGTGGACCCACACTAACATGCAGGGCAGTGACCCACACTAACATGCAGGGCAGTGGACCAACACTAACATGAAGGGCAGTGGACCCACATTAACATACAGGGCAGTGGACCCACACTAACATGCAGGGCAGTGGACCAACACTAACATGAAGGGCAGTGGACCCACACGAACATACAGGGCAATGGACCCACACTAACATGCAGGGCAGTGGGTCCACACTAACATGCAGGGCAATGGACCCACACTAACATGCAGGGCAGTGGACCCACACTAACATGAAGGGCAGTGGACCCACACTAACATGCAGGGCAGTGGACCAACACTAACACGAAGGGCAGTGGACCCACACTAACATACAGGGCAGTGGACCCACACTAACATACAGGGCAATGGACCCACACTAACATACAGGGCAGTGGACCCACACTAACATGCAGGGCAGTGGACCCACACTAACATACAGGGCAGTGGACCCACACTAACATGCAGGGCAGTGGACCCACACTAACATGAAGGGCAGTGGACCCACACTAACATGCAGGGCAGTGGACCCACACCCACACTAACATGAAGGGCAGTGGACCCACACCCACACTAACATGCAGGGCAGTGGACCCACACCCACACTAACATGAAGGGCAGTGGACCCACACTAACATGCAGGGCAGTGGACCCACACTAACATGCAGGGCAGTGGACCCACACTAACACGAAGGGCAGTGGACCCACACTAACATGCAGGGCAGTGGACCCACACTAACATGCAGGGCAGTGGACCCACACTAACATGAAGGGCAGTGGACCCACACTAACATGCAGGGCAGTGGACCCACACTAACATACAGGGCAGTGGACCCACACTAACATGCAGGGCAGTGGACCCACACTAACATGAAGGGCAGTGGACCCACACTAACATGCAGGGCAGTGGACCCACACTAACATACAGGGCAGTGGACCCACACTAACATGCAGGGCAGTGGACCCACACTAACATGAAGGGCAGTGGACCCACACTAACATGCAGGGCAGTGGACCCACACTAACATGCAGGGCAGTGAACCCACACCCACACTAACATAAAGGGCAATGGACCCACACTAACATGCTGGGCAGTGGACCCACACTAACATGCAGGGCAGTGGACCCACACTAACATGCAGGGCAGTGGACCCACACTAACATGCAGGGCAGTGGACCCACACTAACATAAAGGGCAATGGACCCACACTAACATGCAGGGCAGTGGACCCACACCCACACTAACATAAAGGGCAATGGACCCACACTAACATGCAGGGCAGTGAACCCACACCCACACTAACATGCAGGGCAGTGGGCCCACACTAACATGCAGGGCAGTGGGCCCACACTAACATGCAGGGCAGTGGACCCACACTCAGTTCTCTGGCACCAGCTACAAGGTAACCTCAGAGGCAGAAGCCTATAGAATGATCATTACAATCACACTCATTCTTTATCACTAGAAAACACCTGGAAACATAGTAATGTCATACAGATTCTACACAGAATGATGGATGCATTAATGTCTATGTTTTGACATAGTTTGCTAGTGCCATGTAGTATGTTTTTCTCATCATGCCTATTAGTTGTGACTTAGTTCTATGTCGACTATGTCATTTTGAGACGGGTCTGCTCAGCCTCCTTGTTCAGATCATTTGTGGAGCCAATGGAACCCTGCCCATTCTCCCACATCACATACAGACAGGTCTATACAACATAAGTGAAATTCAAGAGCTTGTTAAGGTGAAGCAGCCAGTGTGTCTGCCTGTTCCCTGTTCCGAGGCCAGGTGTTTCTCTGTCTAACGGCTGTGTTGGAGCCGCCAGGGAAGCCACCCCTAGAGCGGGCAGAAGAGAAAGAGAGAGAGTGGTATTAGAGGGGAGGCGTGAACGAAGTCTTCTAGTGGGCACACAGACGGCTGCTGGCACTCACTGGCACACTGACCTGGCAATTAGCCTCTGACTCACAACACTCACAGCACGCTCCTCTGACTGAGCAGTGTGGGAACAGAGAGAAACAGAGAGAGAGAGACACCCACAGCACGCTCCTCTGACTGGCCAGTGTGGGAACAGAGAGAAACAGAGAGAGAGACACCCACAGCACGCTCCTCTGACTGAGCAGTGTGGGAACAGAGAGAAACAGAGAGAGAGAGACCCACAGCACGCTCCTCTGACAGTGAGGGAACAGAGAGAAACAGAGAGAGAGAGACCCACAGCACCCTCCTCTGACTGAGCAGTGAGGGAACAGAGAGAAACAGAGAGAGAGACACCCACAGCACGCTCCTCTGACTGAGCAGTGAGGGAACAGAGAGAAACAGAGAGAGAGACACCCACAGCACGCTCCTCTGACAGTGAGGGAACAGAGCTAGGTCCATGTAACAGACAATATGAAGTACATTGACAAAGCACCCCAAGCCATGACATAATGCCTGTCCTCTACACATGACTGCTCTCTGTGTGTGTGTGTGTGTGTGTGTGTGTGTGTTTAGGTCTCTGTGTATGTGAGTCTACAGGGAGTCTTCACCCTTCACCCTGGCCTTTATCTGGAAAACCTGAAGAGAAGACAAAAGTAAAGCACAGCCACTCTGTGAAACCCATTAGCCTGCCATTGTCTCAGCACACTGCCACTGACGTCTGTAATGCATTAACACAGGAAGAAAGGAGACAGGGAGAGACAAAGGGAGAGATGGAAGAAGCAACGGAGAGAGGAAAGGATGGACAGACAGGGAGAGAGGAAGATGGACAGACAGGGAGAGAGGAAGATGGACAGACAGGGAGAGAGGAAGATGGACAGACAGGGAGAGAGGAAATGGACAGACAGGGATAGAGTTAATGGACAGTAGGAGGGAGAATGAGGGGAGACAGAGAGGACAGGAGACAGGCGAGAGAGAGCTAGATAGAGAGAGCGGGACAGAGAAAGAGATACAGAGAGAGGCGCAGAGAGAGTGAGAGACGCGGCAGACAGGCAGCCCCAGACTGAACCATATGCAGAGTAACAGAAACCCCAGCCTGTTGAGCCGAGGTAAAAGTCAGGGTTTAGCTCCCCCAGGGCTGGAACAGTAACAGACAAAAAGAGCTTGTGTGTACGTGTCGTATGTGTGTGCACGTGTCTGTGTGTACATGTCTGTGTGTGTGTACGTGTTTGTGTGTGTGTGTGTCTGTGTATGTGTGTGCAAGCAGCATCTGCTGCTCAACTGATCCTCCTGCCAAGTCAGCCGTTTCATGGGGGCTGTCACCCCTCGTCTCTCCCTCCTCTCCATCCATCTCCCCCTGCCTCCATCTAGCTCCCTCCCTCGTTCAGGCCTCCACTGTCCTCCCACCCTCATGGAGTGTGTGACTTCAGTAAACGAGGGGGTGGGTGAGAGAGGGGGGGTTAGATGGATGAGGTAATGCTCTATGTGGCCCAGCTCAGCTTGGAGGAAACAAAGGCAATGCATTTCCGAGCTCCAGTTTGCAGATGAGCTTCCCTTTTGAAGTCAGAGAGGGTGAAGGAGCAGGTTATTACAGGTTATTACAGGTTATTACAGGTTATTACAGGTTATTACAGGTTATTACAGCGTGAGATAAAGTGTGTACAACATCCATAATTATGTCTACCTCACAATTATCAAAATGAGTATCTCTTTGTCACTTCTTGATGCTGGGGGAGACTGTAAAAACAGTTATGTGTGTGTGTGTGTGTGTGTGTGTGTGTGTGTGTGTGTGTGTGTGTGTATTAGTTATTATATGTAGCTGTACGTTTCAATTGACCTTTTCCTCTGCTGAGTTGCTTTCTCTCTGTTTTAGGGGGATTGTCCTTGTGTAGCTGTGCTTGTCTGTCTGTCTGACTGTCAGCCTGTCTCTCTCTGTTTTAAGCCTAATGTATACCTGAAGGAGGTTAGCAGTTATTCTAAAGAAATGGTAGTAAACTCACATATACTGTAGCTAGCAGAGTGTAGCACAGGACAGGCTCCGCGGGTCGTCAAGATGCTTCTGAGAACCTGTGAGCTGACAGAAGCTCATAGACAACCAGTGACCCGACATGACCCGCCGGTGACCCGACATGACCCACAAGGCTGCATCACCCCAGACATAAACGTACAGAGAGAGAGAGCACCCAGACACACACACATATACAGTACACACATGCATGCACGCACACAGACTAAAGAAAACAAAACAATGTACGTTCTCTCACTCACACACACACAAACACAAAGCTAGATAGTCCCCCATACTCATATACAAACAATAGTAGATAAACAAGCTGAAACAAGACTAGCACAACACTGGGATACATTTCACTGCCAATGTAAAGTTCACAACAAACAATCACTGCTTCCTCTGTAGCCTGGTTGCCAGTCTCTTTCCACTTCTTTAGCTAACTCCTTTGTCCTGGCTATTGTTAGGCTAGTTCCTTTGCTAGTAAGGCCAAACAGCGGAAGGTACAGTAAGACAGCAGAGGCAGGAGATCCAGACAGAACCATGTAGGGAGGGGTGTTGGTCTGGCTGCTGCCCTAGTTCAGGCTGTGTTTCTGGGCTAGTTTGCCTAGACAGGTCCCCTTTAGGTCTGGGACTCTCTCTCTGTGTGTGTCAGTGGACTCATTAAAAATACATCCCCACCGATTACACTGCTGGCCAACTGCAGCTCCCTGAAATCTGTTTTCAATCTCCTCCAACTTTATGTAACGTTATTAGTTTAACAGAAGGGGATTTTTATACAGTAGATTCTGGCACCAGTCAAACGCATGCACGAGGACATGTACACACACACATCTAACACACACATCACATCTAAACCTCACCTGACACCTGACTAATGTTTCAAAAAGTGTGCATTTCAACCATTACCCATGAGCTTTTGCTTCAGGCAGCACTCAGCAACTTGATAAATAATATATGGATGGACCCCCGCCCATGTGTCTGTCTCACGGACACACACACACTCCCCTGGAGGCAATGACACATGCACGCACACACACACACACACACACACACACACACACACACACACACACACACACACACACACACACACACACACACACACACACTTTCTAAAGTTGTGTTAGCCCCAAGCCAAGAAATATATACAGTACCAGTCAAAAGTTTGGATATAGAATAATAGTGAATAATAGTGAAGACATCAACACTTTTAAATAACACAAGGAATATGGAATCATGTAGTAAACAAAAAAGTGTTCTGGCCAAAAAAGTGTCAAAATATATTTTATATTCTTCAGATAGCCACCCTTTGCCTTGACAGCTTTGCACACTCTTGGCATTCTCTTAACCAGCTTCACCTGGAATGCTTTTCGAACAGTCTTGAAGGAGTTCCCACATATGCTGAGCACTTCTTGGCTGCTTTTTCTTCACTCCGCGGTCGAAGTCATCCCAAATCATCTCAATTGGGTTGAGGTCGGGTGACTGTGGAAGCCAGGTCATCTGATGCAGCACTCCATCACTCTCCTTCTTGGTGAAATAGCCCTTCCACCGCCTGAAGGTGTGTTGGGTCATTGTCCTGTTGAAAAACAAAATGATAGTCCCACTAAGCGCAAACCAGATGGGATGGCGTATCACTGCAGAATGCTGTGGTAGCCATGCTGGTTAAGTGTGCCTTTAATTCTAAATCAATCACAGACAGTGTCATCAGCAAAGCACCCCCACACCACCTCCTCCATTCTTCACGGTGGGAACCACACAAAAATCTCAAATTTGGACTCATCAGACCAAAGGACAGATTTCCACCGGTCTAATGTCTAGTCCCAGTACATCACTGGGGCTAAGCTGCCTGCCATCAAGGACCTCTACACCAGGTGGTGTCAGAGGAAGGCCCTAGAAATGGTCAAAGTCCCCAGCCACCCCAGTCATAGACTGTTCTCTCTACTACCGCATGGCAAGCAGTACCGGAGTGCCAAGTCTAGGACAACAAGGTTTCTCAACAGCTTTTACCCCCAAGCCATAATAATCCTGAACAGGACTATTTGCATTGTGTGCCCCCCCAACCCCTATTTTTACGCTGCTGCTACTCTCTGTTTATCATATATGCATAGTCACTTTAACTATACATTCATGGACATTCTACCTCAATTGGGCCGACCAACCAGTGCTTGCGCACATTGGCTAACCGGGCTATCTGCATGGTGTCCCACCACCCCCCAACCCCTCTTTTACACTACTGATACTCTCTGTTCATCATATATGCATAGTCACATTAACCATATCTACATGTACATACTACCTCAGTCAGCCTGACTAACCGGTGTCTGTATGTAACCTCGCTACTGTTATTGCCTTGCTACTGTATATAGCCTGTCTTTTTACTGTTTTATTTATTTACTTACCTATTGTTCACCTAACACTTTTTTTGAAACTATTGGTTAGAGCCTGTAAGTAAGCATTTCACTGTAAGGTAAGGTGAAACACCTGTTGTATTCAGCATTTCACTGTAAGGTAAGGTGAAACACCTGTTGTATTCAGCATTTCACTGTAAGGTAAGGTGAAACACCTGTTGTATTCAGCATTTCACTGTAAGGTAAGGTGAAACACCTCTTGTATTCAGCATTTCACTGTAAGGTAAGGTGAAACACCTGTTGTATTCAGCATTTCACTGTAAGGTGAAACACCTGTTGTATTCAGCATTTCACTGTAAGGTAAGGTGAAACACCTGTTGTATTCGGTGCACGTGACAAATAAACTTTGATTTGATTTATTGCTCCTGTTTCTTGGCCCAAGCAAGTCTATTCTTATTATTGGTGTCCTTAAGGAATGGTTTCTTTGCAGCAGTTCGAACATGAAGGCCTGATTCACGCAGTCTCCTCTGAACAGTTGATGTTGAGGTGTGTCTGTTACTTGAAATCTGTGAAACATTTATTTGGGCTCCAATTTCTGAGGCTCTAATGAATTTATCCTCTGCAGCAGAGGTAAGTCTAGGTCTTCCTTTCCTGTGGAGGTCCTCATGAGAGCCAGTTTCATCATACCACAGCAGAGGTAAGTCTAGGTCTTCCTTTCCTGTGGCGGTCCTCATGAGAGCCAGTTTCATCATACCACAGCAGAGGTAAGTCTAGGTCTTCCTTTCCTGTGGCGGTCCTCATGAGAGCCAGTTTCATCATACCACAGCAGAGGTAAGTCTAGGTCTACCTTTCCTGTGGCGGTCCTCATGAGAGCCAGTTTCATCATACCACAGCAGAGGTAAGTCTAGGTCTTCCCTTCCTGTGGCGGTCCTAATGAGAGCCAGTTTCATCATACCACAGCAGAGGTAAGTCTTTCCTGTGGAGGTCCTCATGAGAGCCAGTTTCATCATACCACAGCAGAGGTAAGTCTTTCCTGTGGCGGTCCTCATGAGAGCCAGTTTCATCATACCACAGCAGAGGTAAGTCTAGGTCTTCCTTTCCTGTGGCGGTCCTCCAGTTTCATCATACCACAGCAGAGGTAAGTCTTTCCTGTGGAGGTCCTCATGAGAGCCAGTTTCATCATACCACAGCAGAGGTAAGTCTTTCCTGTGGCGGTCCTCATGAGAGCCAGTTTCATCATACCACAGCAGAGGTAAGTCTTTCCTGTGGCGGTCCTCATGAGAGCCAGTTTCATCATACCACAGCAGAGGTAAGTCTTTCCTGTGGCGGTCCTCATGAGAGACAGTTTCATCATACCACAGCAGAGGTAAGTCTTTCCTGTGGCGGTCCTCATGAGAGCCAGTTTCATCATACCACAGCAGAGGTCCTGTGGCGGTCCTCATGAGAGCCAGTTTCATCATACCACAGCAGAGGTAAGTATTTCCTGTGGAGGTCCTCATGAGAGACAGTTTCATCATACCACAGCAGAGGTAAGTATTTCCTGTGGCGGTCCTCATGAGAGCCAGTTTCATCATACCACAGCAGAGGTAAGTCTTTCCTGTGGAGGTCCTCATGAGAGACAGTTTCATCATACCACAGCAGAGGTAAGTATTTCCTGTGGAGGTCCTCATGAGAGACAGTTTTATCATACCACAGCAGAGGTAAGTCTTTCCTGTGGCGGTCCTCATGAGAGCCAGTTTCATCATACCACAGCAGAGGTAAGTCTTTCCTGTGGAGGTCCTCATGAGAGCCAGTTTCATCATACCACAGCAGAGGTAAGTCTTTCCTGTGGCGGTCCTCATGAGAGACAGTTTCATCATACCACAGCAGAGGTAAGTCTTTCCTGTGGCGGTCCTCATGAGAGACAGTTTCATCATACCACAGCAGAGGTAAGTATTTCCTGTGGCGGTCCTCATGAGAGCCAGTTTCATCATACCACAGCAGAGGTAAGTCTTTCCTGTGGCGGTCCTCATGAGAGCCAGTTTCATCATACCACAGCAGAGGTAAGTCTTTCCTGTGGCGGTCCTCGTGAGAGACAGTTTCATCATACCACAGCAGAGGTAAGTCTTTCCTGTGGCGGTCCTCGTGAGAGCCAGTTTCATCATACCACAGCAGAGGTAAGTCTTTCCTGTGGCGGTCCTCGTGAGAGCCAGTTTCATCATACCACAGCAGAGGTAAGTCTTTCCTGTGGCGGTCCTCGTGAGAGCCAGTTTCATCATACCACAGCAGAGGTAAGTCTTTCCTGTGGCGGTCCTCGTGAGAGCCAGTTTCATCATACCACAGCAGAGGTAAGTCTTTCATGTGGCGGTCCTCGTGAGAGACAGTTTCATCATACCACAGCAGAGGTAAGTATTTCCTGTGGCGGTCCTCGTGAGAGCCAGTTTCATCATACCACAGCAGAGGTAAGTCTTTCCTGTGGCGGTCCTCATGAGAGCCAGTTTCATCATACCACAGCAGAGGTAAGTCTTTCCTGTGGCGGTCCTCATGAGAGACAGTTTCATCATACCACAGCAGAGGTAAGTCTTTCCTGTGGCGGTCCTCATGAGAGCCAGTTTCATCATACCACAGCAGAGGTAAGTCTTTCCTTGGGCGGTCCTCATGAGAGCCAGTTTCATCATACCACAGCAGAGGTAAGTCTTTCCTGTGGCGGTCCTCATGAGAGACAGTTTCATCATACCACAGCAGAGGTAAGTATTTCCTGTGGCGGTCCTCATGAGAGACAGTTTCATCATACCACAGCAGAGGTAAGTATTTCCTGTGGCGGTCCTCATGAGAGCCAGTTTCATCATACCACAGCAGAGGTAAGTATTTCCTGTGGAGGTCCTCATGAGAGACAGTTTCATCATAGCACAGCAGAGGTAAGTATTTCCTGTGGCGGTCCTCATGAGAGCCAGTTTCATCATACCACAGCAGAGGTAAGTCTTTCCTGTGGCGGTCCTCATGAGAGCCAGTTTCATCATACCACAACAGAGGTAAGTCTTTCCTGTGGCGGTCCTCGTGAGAGCCAGTTTCATCATACCACAGCAGAGGTAAGTCTTTCCTGTGGCGGTCCTCGTGAGAGACAGTTTCATCATACCACAGCAGAGGTAAGTCTTTCCTGTGGCGGTCCTCGTGAGAGACAGTTTCATCATACCACAGCAGAGGTAAGTCTTTCCTGTGGCGGTCCTCATGAGAGTCAGTTTCATCATACCACAGCAGAGGTAAGTCTTTCCTGTGGCGGTCCTCATGAGAGACAGTTTCATCATACCACAGCAGAGGTAAGTATTTCCTGTGGCGGTCCTCATGAGAGCCAGTTTCATCATACCACAGCAGAGGTAAGTATTTCCTGTGGCGGTCCTCATGAGAGACAGTTTCATCATACCACAGCAGAGGTAAGTATTTCCTGTGGCGGTCCTCATGAGAGCCAGTTTCATCATACCACAGCAGAGGTAAGTATTTCCTGTGGCGGTCCTCATGAGAGCCAGTTTCATCATACCACAGCAGAGGTAAGTATTTCCTGTGGAGGTCCTCATGAGAGACAGTTTCATCATACCACAGCAGAGGTAAGTATTTCCTGTGGCGGTCCTCATGAGAGCCAGTTTCATCATACCACAGCAGAGGTAAGTCTTTCCTGTGGCGGTCCTCATGAGAGCCAGTTTCATCATACCACAGCAGAGGTAAGTCTTTCCTGTGAAGGTCCTCATGAGAGCCAGTTTCATCATACCACAGCAGAGGTAAGTCTTTCCTGTGGCGGTCCTCATGAGAGACAGTTTCATCATACCACAGCAGAGGTAAGTTTTTCCTGTGGCGGTCCTCATGAGAGACAGTTTCATCATACCACAGCAAAGGTAAGTATTTCCTGTGGCGGTCCTCATGAGAGCCAGTTTCATCATACCACAGCAGAGGTAAGTCTTTCCTGTGGCGGTCCTCATGAGAGCCAGTTTCATCATACCACAGCAGAGGTAAGTCTAGGTCTTCCTTTCCTGTGGCGGTCCTCATGAGAGCCAGTTTCATCATACCACAGCAGAGGTAAGTCTTTCCTGTGGCGGTCCTCATGAGAGCCAGTTTCATCATACCACAGCAGAGGTAAGTCTTTCCTGTGGCGGTCCTCATGAGAGACAGTTTCATCATACCACAGCAGAGGTAAGTCTTTCCTGTGGCGGTCCTCATGAGAGCCAGTTTCATCATACCACAGCAGAGGTAAGTCTTCCCTGTGGCGGTCCTCATGAGAGCCAGTTTCATCATACCACAGCAGAGGTAAGTCTTTCCTGTGGCGGTCCTCATGAGAGCCAGTTTCATCATACCACAGCAGAGGTAAGTCTTTCCTGTGGCGGTCCTCATGAGAGCCAGTTTCATCATACCACAGCAGAGGTAAGTCTTTCCTGTGGCGGTCCTCATGAGAGACAGTTTCATCATACCACAGCAGAGGTAAGTCTTTCCTGTGGCGGTCCTCATGAGAGACAGTTTCATCATACCACAGCAGAGGTAAGTATTTCCTGTGGCGGTCCTCATGAGAGCCAGTTTCATCATACCACAGCAGAGGTAAGTCTTTCCTGTGGCGGTCCTCATGAGAGACAGTTTCATCATACCACAGCAGAGGTAAGTCTTTCCTGTGGCGGTCCTCATGAGAGACAGTTTCATCATACCACAGCAGAGGTAAGTATTTCCTGTGGCGGTCCTCATGAGAGCCAGTTTCATCATACCACAGCAGAGGTAAGTATTTCCTGTGGAGGTCCTCATGAGAGACAGTTTCATCATAGCACAGCAGAGGTAAGTATTTCCTGTGGCGGTCCTCATGAGAGCCAGTTTCATCATACCACAGCAGAGGTAAGTCTTTCCTGTGGCGGTCCTCATGAGAGCCAGTTTCATCATACCACAACAGAGGTAAGTCTTTCCTGTGGCGGTCCTCATGAGAGCCAGTTTCATCATACCACAGCAGAGGTAAGTCTTTCCTGTGGCGGTCCTCGTGAGAGACAGTTTCATCATACCACAGCAGAGGTAAGTCTTTCCTGTGGCGGTCCTCGTGAGAGACAGTTTCATCATACCACAGCAGAGGTAAGTCTTTCCTGTGGCGGTCCTCGTGAGAGCCAGTTTCATCATACCACAGCAGAGGTAAGTCTTTCCTGTGGCGGTCCTCATGAGAGCCAGTTTCATCATACCACAGCAGAGGTAAGTCTTTCCTGTGGCGGTCCTCATGAGAGCCAGTTTCATCATACCACAGCAGAGGTAAGTATTTCCTGTGGCGGTCCTCATGAGAGACAGTTTCATCATACCACAGCAGAGGTAAGTATTTCCTGTGGCGGTCCTCATGAGAGCCAGTTTCATCATACCACAGCAGAGGTAAGTCTTTCCTGTGGCGGTCCTCATGAGAGCCAGTTTCATCATACCACAGCAGAGGTAAGTATTTCCTGTGGAGGTCCTCATGAGAGACAGTTTCATCATACCACAGCAGAGGTAAGTATTTCCTGTGGCGGTCCTCATGAGAGCCAGTTTCATCATACCACAGCAGAGGTAAGTCTTTCCTGTGGCGGTCCTCATGAGAGCCAGTTTCATCATACCACAGCAGAGGTAAGTCTTTCCTGTGAAGGTCCTCATGAGAGCCAGTTTCATCATACCACAGCAGAGGTAAGTCTTTCCTGTGGCGGTCCTCATGAGAGACAGTTTCATCATACCACAGCAGAGGTAAGTTTTTCCTGTGGCGGTCCTCATGAGAGACAGTTTCATCATACCACAGCAAAGGTAAGTATTTCCTGTGGCGGTCCTCATGAGAGCCAGTTTCATCATACCACAGCAGAGGTAAGTCTTTCCTGTGGCGGTCCTCATGAGAGCCAGTTTCATCATACCACAGCAGAGGTAAGTCTAGGTCTTCCTTTCCTGTGGCGGTCCTCATGAGAGCCAGTTTCATCATACCACAGCAGAGGTAAGTCTTTCCTGTGGCGGTCCTCATGAGAGCCAGTTTCATCATACCACAGCAGAGGTAAGTCTTTCCTGTGGCGGTCCTCATGAGAGACAGTTTCATCATACCACAGCAGAGGTAAGTATTTCCTGTGGCGGTCCTCATGAGAGCCAGTTTCATCATACCACAGCAGAGGTAAGTCTTTCCTGTGGCGGTCCTCATGAGAGCCAGTTTCATCATACCACAGCAGAGGTAAGTCTTTCCTGTGGCGGTCCTCATGAGAGCCAGTTTCATCATACCACAGCAGAGGTAAGTATTTCCTGTGGCGGTCCTCATGAGAGCCAGTTTCATCATACCACAGCAGAGGTAAGTATTTCCTGTGGAGGTCCTCATGAGAGACAGTTTCATCATACCACAGCAGAGGTAAGTATTTCCTGTGGCGGTCCTCATGAGAGCCAGTTTCATCATACCACAGCAGAGGTAAGTCTTTCCTGTGGCGGTCCTCATGAGAGCCAGTTTCATCATACCACAGCAGAGGTAAGTCTTTCCTGTGAAGGTCCTCATGAGAGCCAGTTTCATCATACCACAGCAGAGGTAAGTCTTTCCTGTGGCGGTCCTCATGAGAGACAGTTTCATCATACCACAGCAGAGGTAAGTTTTTCCTGTGGCGGTCCTCATGAGAGACAGTTTCATCATACCACAGCAAAGGTAAGTATTTCCTGTGGCGGTCCTCATGAGAGCCAGTTTCATCATACCACAGCAGAGGTAAGTCTTTCCTGTGGCGGTCCTCATGAGAGACAGTTTCATCATACCACAGCAGAGGTAAGTATTTCCTGTGGCGGTCCTCATGAGAGACAGTTTCATCATACCACAGCAGAGGTAAGTATTTCCTGTGGCGGTCCTCATGAGAGCCAGTTTCATCATACCACAGCAGAGGTAAGTATTTCCTGTGGAGGTCCTCATGAGAGACAGTTTCATCATAGCACAGCAGAGGTAAGTATTTCCTGTGGCGGTCCTCATGAGAGCCAGTTTCATCATACCACAGCAGAGGTAAGTCTTTCCTGTGGCGGTCCTCATGAGAGCCAGTTTCATCATACCACAACAGAGGTAAGTCTTTCCTGTGGCGGTCCTCGTGAGAGCCAGTTTCATCATACCACAGCAGAGGTAAGTCTTTCCTGTGGCGGTCCTCGTGAGAGACAGTTTCATCATACCACAGCAGAGGTAAGTCTTTCCTGTGGCGGTCCTCGTGAGAGACAGTTTCATCATACCACAGCAGAGGTAAGTCTTTCCTGTGGCGGTCCTCATGAGAGCCAGTTTCATCATACCACAGCAGAGGTAAGTCTTTCCTGTGGCGGTCCTCATGAGAGCCAGTTTCATCATACCACAGCAGAGGTAAGTCTTTCCTGTGGCGGTCCTCATGAGAGCCAGTTTCATCATACCACAGCAGAGGTAAGTATTTCCTGTGGCGGTCCTCATGAGAGACAGTTTCATCATACCACAGCAGAGGTAAGTATTTCCTGTGGCGGTCCTCATGAGAGCCAGTTTCATCATACCACAGCAGAGGTAAGTATTTCCTGTGGCGGTCCTCATGAGAGCCAGTTTCATCATACCACAGCAGAGGTAAGTATTTCCTGTGGAGGTCCTCATGAGAGACAGTTTCATCATACCACAGCAGAGGTAAGTCTTTCCTGTGGCGGTCCTCATGAGAGCCAGTTTCATCATACCACAGCAGAGGTAAGTCTTTCCTGTGGCGGTCCTCATGAGAGCCAGTTTCATCATACCACAGCAGAGGTAAGTCTTTCCTGTGAAGGTCCTCATGAGAGCCAGTTTCATCATACCACAGCAGAGGTAAGTCTTTCCTGTGGCGGTCCTCATGAGAGACAGTTTCATCATACCACAGCAGAGGTAAGTTTTTCCTGTGGCGGTCCTCATGAGAGACAGTTTCATCATACCACAGCAAAGGTAAGTCTTTCCTGTGGCGGTCCTCATGAGAGCCAGTTTCATCATACCACAGCAGAGGTAAGTCTTTCCTGTGGCGGTCCTCATGAGAGCCAGTTTCATCATACCACAGCAGAGGTAAGTCTAGGTCTTCCTTTCCTGTGGCGGTCCTCATGAGAGCCAGTTTCATCATACCACAGCAGAGGTAAGTCTTTCCTGTGGCGGTCCTCATGAGAGCCAGTTTCATCATACCACAGCAGAGGTAAGTCTTTCCTGTGGCGGTCCTCATGAGAGACAGTTTCATCATACCACAGCAGAGGTAAGTCTTTCCTGTGGCGGTCCTCATGAGAGCCAGTTTCATCATACCACAGCAGAGGTAAGTCTTTCCTGTGGCGGTCCTCATGAGAGCCAGTTTCATCATACCACAGCAGAGGTAAGTATTTCCTGTGGCGGTCCTCATGAGAGCCAGTTTCATCATACCACAGCAGAGGTAAGTCTTTCCTGTGGCGGTCCTCATGAGAGCCAGTTTCATCATACCACAGCAGAGGTAAGTATTTCCTGTGGAGGTCCTCATGAGAGACAGTTTCATCATACCACAGCAGAGGTAAGTATTTCCTGTGGCGGTCCTCATGAGAGACAGTTTCATCATACCACAGCAGAGGTAAGTCTTTCCTGTGGCGGTCCTCATGAGAGCAGTTTCATCATACCACAGCAGAGGTAAGTCTTTCCTGTGAAGGTCCTCATGAGAGCCAGTTTCATCATACCACAGCAGAGGTAAGTCTTTCCTGTGGCGGTCCTCATGAGAGACAGTTTCATCATACCACAGCAGAGGTAAGTTTTTCCTGTGGCGGTCCTCATGAGAGACAGTTTCATCATACCACAGCAGAGGTAAGTATTTCCTGTGGCGGTCCTCATGAGAGCCAGTTTCATCATACCACAGCAGAGGTAAGTCTTTCCTGTGGCGGTCCTCATGAGAGCCAGTTTCATCATACCACAGCAGAGGTAAGTCTTCTTCCTGTGGCGGTCCTCATGAGAGCCAGTTTCATCATACCACAGCAGAGGTAAGTCTTTCCTGTGGCGGTCCTCATGAGAGCCAGTTTCATCATACCACAGCAGAGGTAAGTCTTTCCTGTGGCGGTCCTCATGAGAGACAGTTTCATCATACCACAGCAGAGGTAAGTCTTTCCTGTGGCGGTCCTCATGAGAGCCAGTTTCATCATACCACAGCAGAGGTAAGTCTTTCCTGTGGCGGTCCTCATGAGAGCCAGTTTCATCATACCACAGCAGAGGTAAGTCTTTCCTGTGGCGGTCCTCATGAGAGACAGTTTCATCATACCACAGCAGAGGTAAGTCTTTCCTGTGGCGGTCCTCATGAGAGCCAGTTTCATCATACCACAGCAGAGGTAAGTCTTTCCTGTGGCGGTCCTCATGAGAGCCAGTTTCATCATACCACAGCAGAGGTAAGTCTTTCCTGTGGCGGTCCTCATGAGAGCCAGTTTCATCATACCACAGCAGAGGTAAGTCTTTCCTGTGGCGGTCCTCATGAGAGACAGTTTCATCATACCACAGCAGAGGTAAGTCTTTCCTGTGGCGGTCCTCATGAGAGCCAGTTTCATCATACCACAGCAGAGGTAAGTCTTTCCTGTGGCGGTCCTCATGAGAGACAGTTTCATCATACCACAGCAGAGGTAAGTCTTTCCTGTGGCGGTCCTCATGAGAGCCAGTTTCATCATACCACAGCAGAGGTAAGTCTTTCCTGTGGCGGTCCTCATGAGAGACAGTTTCATCATACCACAGCAGAGGTAAGTCTTTCCTGTGGCGGTCCTCATGAGAGACAGTTTCATCATACCACAGCAGAGGTAAGTCTTTCCTGTGGCGGTCCTCATGAGAGCCAGTTTCATCATACCACAGCAGAGGTAAGTCTTTCCTGTGGCGGTCCTCATGAGAGACAGTTTCATCATACCACAGCAGAGGTAAGTATTTCCTGTGGCGGTCCTCATGAGAGACAGTTTCATCATACCACAGCAGAGGTAAGTCTTTCCTGTGGCGGTCCTCATGAGAGCCAGTTTCATCATACCACAGCAGAGGTAAGTAAGTCTTTCCTGTCGCGGTCCTCATGAGAGACAGTTTCATCATACCACAGCAGAGGTAAGTATTTCCTGTGGCGGTCCTCATGAGAGACAGTTTCATCCTACCACAGCAGAGGTAAGTCTTTCCTGTGGAGGTCCTCATGAGAGACAGTTTCATCATACCACAGCAGAGGTAAGTCTTTCCTGTGGCGGTCCTCATGAGAGACAGTTTCATCATACCACAGCAGAGGTAAGTCTTTCCTGTGCAGGTCCTCAGGAGAGCCAGTTTCATCATACCACAGCAGAGGTAAGTCTTTCCTGTGGCGGTCCTCATGAGAGACAGTTTCATCATACCACAGCAGAGGTAAGTCTTTCCTGTGGCGGTCCTCATGAGAGACAGTTTCATCATACCACAGCAGAGGTAAGTCTTTCCTGTGGCGGTCCTCATGAGAGACAGTTTCATCATACCACAGCAGAGGTAAGTCTTTCCTGTGGCGGTCCTCATGAGAGACAGTTTCATCATACCACAGCAGAGGTAAGTCTTTCCTGTGGAGGTCCTCATGAGAGACAGTTTCATCATACCACAGCAGAGGTAAGTCTTTCCTGTGTAGGTCCTCATGAGAGACAGTTTCATCATACCACAGCAGAGGTAAGTCTTTCCTGTGGCGGTCCTCATGAGAGACAGTTTCATCATACCACAGCAGAGGTAAGTCTTTCCTGTGGCGGTCCTCATGAGAGACAGTTTCATCATACCACAGCAGAGGTAAGTCTTTCCTGTGGCGGTCCTCATGAGAGAGAGTTTCATCATACCACAGCAGAGGTAAGTCTTTCCTGTGGCGGTCCTCATGAGAGACAGTTTCATCATACCACAGCAGAGGTAAGTCTTTCCTGTGGCGGTCCTCATGAGAGACAGTTTCATCATACCGCTTCATGGTTTTTGCCACTGCACTTTCAAAGTTCTCGACCTTTTCTGGATTGACTGACTTTCATGTCTTAAAGTAATGATGGACTGTCATTTCTCTTTGTTTATTTGAGCTGTTCTTCCAATAATATGGACTTGGTCTCTTACCAAATAGGGCTATCTTCTGTATACCACCCCTACCTTGTCACAACACAACTGATATGCTCAAACACATTAAGAAGGAAAGAAAATCCACAAATGAACTTTTATTGTGATTTGATTTGTTAAACACTTTTTTGGTTATTACATGATTCCATATGTGTTATTTAATAGTTTTGATGTCTTCACTATTATTCTACAATGTAGAAAATAGTAAAAATAAAGAAAATCCCTTGAATGAGTAGGTTATTTCCATATTTTGTTGTTACAGCCTTATTCTAAAATGTATTGAATATTTTTTTTCTCCCCTCATCAATTTACACACAATACCCCATAATGACAAACCAAAAACAGTTTTGTAGAAATTTGTGCAAATTTATAAAAATAAAAAAAAACAGAAATATCACATTTACATAAGTATTCAGAACCTTTAATCAGTACTTTGTTGAAGCACCTTTGGCAGCAATTACAGACTCGAGGCTTCTTGGGTATGACGCTACAAGCTTGGCACACCTGTATTTGTAGAGTTTCTCCCATTTCTCTCTGCAGATCCTCTCAAGTTTTGTCAGTTTGGACAAAATGCTGCACGCCAAAATGTTGCAGTTTGAAAATGCTGCACGCCATTTTCAGGTCTCTCCAGAGATGTTTGATTGGGTTCAAGTCTGGGCTCTAGCTGGGCCTCTCAAGGACAGAGACTTGTCCTGAAGCCACTCCTGTGTTCTCTTGGCTGTGTGCTTAGGGTTGTTGTCCTGTTGGAAGGTGATCCTTCACCCCCGTCTGAGGTCCTGAGCGCTCTGGAGCAGGTTTTCATCAAGGATCTCTCTGTACTTTGCTCCGTACAGCTTTGCCTCAATCCTGACTAGTCTCCCAGTCCCTGCCACTGAAAAACATCCCCACAGCATGATGCTGCAATCGCCATGCTTCACGTAATGATGGTGCCAGGGTTCCTCCAGATGCGACACTTTACATACAGGCCAAATAGTTCAATCTTGGTTTCATTAGACCAGAGAATCTTGTTTCTCGTGGTCTGAGAGTCTTTTGGTCCCTTTTGGCAAACTCCAGCAGGTTGTCACGTGCCTTTACTGAGGAGTGGCTTCCATCTGGCCACTCTACCATAAAGGCCTGATTGGTGGAGTGCTGCAGAGATGGTTGTCATTCTCTGTCAAAGTGACCATCGGGTTTTTTGTCACCTCCTGACCAGGGCCCTTCTCCCCGATTGCTCCGTTTGGCCAGGCGTCCAGCTCTAGGAAGAGGTGGTTCCGAACTTCTTCTATTGGTGGTTCCAAACTTCTTCCATTTAAGCATGATGTGTTCTTGGGGATCTTCAATGCTGCAGAAATGTTTTGGTACCCCTTCTCCAGATCTGGGGCAGCAGGGTAGCCTAGTGGTTAGAGTGTTGGACTAGTAACCGGAAGGTTGCAAGTTCAAACCCCTGAGATGACAAGGTACAAATCTGTTGTTCTGCCCTTGAACAGGCAGTTAACCCACTGTTCCTAGGCTGTCATTGAAAATAAGAATTTGTTCTTAACTGACTTGCCTAGTTAAATAATGGTTAAAAAAATAAATAATCTGTGCCTCGACACAATCCTGACTTGGACAATCTACAGACAATTCCTTCGACCTCATGGCTTGGTTTTTGCTCTGATATGCACTGCCAAATGTTATATAGACAGGTGTGTACCTTAAAACAATTTAATCCATTTTAGAATCAGGCTGTAACAAAAATGTAGAAAATGTCAAGGGGTCTGAATACTTTCCCGAATGCTGCTTCACAGCAGGATTCTAAAACGGATCCCTAACTTTTAGACAAACACATCACCTGAGAAAATGGCTCATGGTCACATAGAAAAACAACCACACTAAGGTTCTACAATTATGTACAAAGGGTGGACCATTTGATTTTCTTATTCATAACTGCTCGGTTTGTGATTCATGTTATTTAAACATACGTCTGTGGATTACAATTTTCACCACTGTCTACAGTGGTTGGAACTTCCTAGCAGGCGAGGGATACATTCACTGTGTTGTGACAGCTCTAGCAGGCAGTATGTATGTCTACCCTCTCCCTCCCACTCACTCTCTCTACTCTCCCTGTCCTCTCGGCCCACTCTTTTTAACATCCTGTGCTCACCGGGAAGATGCTTTGTGGCACTGGCAACGTCGTTCCCTAGCTTCCAAGAGTCGTATTTGAAAAAAAGAATAACAGTGGTGAGAATTGAAGGCCTGGAAGAGAAGCCAAGCTCAACTATCGTGACGAATGATGACGCTCTTTTGAAGAGTAATCGTGGTCTTCAGGAAGTAATTCAAGATATCAGCCTATCTAAAGTTTAGTATATACAAGAATAGGAAAAGTGGGCAAATGTGGTTTCTGGGTAAACCATTTAAATGACAAGGGGAAGACAAGATAGATGTTATGGTCCACAAGGACAAATTTGTATATGGACATCATAGCTGTACCATCACAAAACTACATGTTATACGCAAGACAAAATAGATTGAATGGCCACAATTTTCTTCCCGTCATATGAACTGATGTGAAAGAACTTGTCAGGTGAAAGCAAAGCGCTGGAAGGCATCTTCCATATTGCTTTGGTCAATTTGCTGAACAGTGCAGATGGAGGGAACAAGCAGGAGGCTACTTTAGACTATCAAGATGCACCCTGTGCCAACTCGAATCTTAAAACGGCCTTTTCACCCCAGGAAGCCCTTTCCTGGTGTAACGACCAATAGATGGACATACTAGCTCACAATCATTCAACCCATTACCAATCAAGCTCAGCCATTGGCCAGTGTGTTTTAACTATTTTGTGCGGTCTCCTGTTACGTTACACGTACACACACACACCTCAATAACCGTTGATCTCTTTTGTTTTCTTGGTGGAGAAAGAGATCTTTCTTCCTCCAGCCCGGGGAGAGGGGAAGGATGGGGGAGGGGAGGTGAGTGGGCGGGAAGGACAGGGGTCAGACAACACAATGGGAACAAGTCTGTGAGAGGAGTGGAGAAATAGGGGAATGAAGAGGGAGAACTTGTAGAGCAATTCTAGACAGTTGTTCTAGTACATGGATTGAAGTGCAAGGTGTTTCCCAGTGATGGCAAACTGTCTCATAATTATCTTAGGGGGAACACACACCCTCTAATCTGCAAAAATTATACATTATTAATTTGGTGTGTCTGAATAATGTGTTATTGGCATTACTCAATGTAAATAAAGGGAAATTGAGAGCAAAATGATTAATTATATCACTTTAGTAAATTATTTTAAAAAGGGTTCATGAACATCGTGGCCTCATCTAGTAAAATCCTCAATTACCTAAAATGTGTCATTGGTGTTATCATAATGGTAACAATTATTTAACGTCATTAAGCTACCATATTATTTTATTGTGAATGGGAAGATGTACCCAAATACATTTACATTAAATTAAATCTAGAAACATTAAGTAATTATTTTCCAAAATGCCATGTCCAAATGCCACCATCTCAAGAATGACCCACACACATATCACTCCTGATTAATGAAACAAAAAACACACCATTTTCTTTCTTTATTGCTTTCTGGTAAATACTGTACATTTTGCTTTATGTCTTGTACACAGATACCTTATCCAGAGCTCTCAACATAGCACATCAACAAGGCTATAGCTCGCTAGCGCTGTCCCCAAATAATTAAAAAACTTACAATCCCACTTTGCATAATATTTCTGTTTTTCCAAATTAAATGCTGCTCTTCAGGGGGCTGGGTACTGCAATTCAATTAGGTTGAGAGCAGAAATGAATTCAAGCCATTTCACTTAACAGAAAAACTGGATTTGAACGGGAACACTCGTCAATTATGCATAGCTGGAAGGGGTTCTCCCGGGTAAAGACACAGCTGCATGTCCAGCTATTAAAACCCATTGGGCCCGTTTCCTAGACACAGATTAAGTCTAGTTCTGGACTAAAAAACATTTAAGGTTTTCAGCAAAACTGCTCCGTAATATAAAAGCATCAGAGGCTCATTTTGAGTGACAGTTAGAGGGGTGATGATGGTGGACGATGGGGGACAGTATCTACTGGATGCTCTTTATGATGTCTGTCTCGGGTGTGTGTTGGTAGGAGTCAATCAGGAAACACACACACAGGCCTATTTGTTCTTGCTCAGTGTTCTCTGTTTTTCGCCGTGCTCCACTATCTTCTCCTCCACGTACAGACCTTTACGCCGCCGGACACCGTTCATGTATTTCAGAGCCTGATTGGCGGAATCAGCCTTCTCTCCAAAGTGGAGGTACTCCTCTTCTGTGGTAGGAACCCAGGACGGATCACTGGAGATCACCTTGAGACACACACACAGACAGACAGAGAGACAGAGAGAGAGAGCAATTTAGTTTCAAATACACAAAGACAGATTTAGTTTGAAGTCCACCACTGAGCAGGATAATGCTTCATTAAATGGACTATAGATACAAAGATCAGGACCTGTATCCCCAAAACATCTCAGAGCCAGGTCAACCCTGTCCATATTATCTTATTCTTTACGACTGAAAAGGCTAAACAGATCCTAGATCAGCACTCCTACTCTGAGACACTTTGTGGATACGGGCCCTGACCCATAAACATGAACAGATGTAAAGCATGGGGCGGACACTGGAATCTAACCCACATGACAAAGAACCCTGTCTTGGCTAAGCTTTGCTCAGCAGTGGTGGCAGACAAGGAAGAGATCATGACTACTGTTGTCCAACTCAGCTGCTCCCTGTCTTTCTCTCTCTACCTCCCCCTCTCTCTACCTCTAGCTCCCTACCTGGCTCTCTCCCCCTCTAGCTCCCTACCTGGCACTCTCCCTACCTGGCTCTCTTCCCCTCTAGCTCCCTACCTGGCTCTCTCCCCCTCTAGCTCCCTACCTGGCTCTCTCCCCCTCTAGCTCCCTACCTGGCTCTCTCCCCCTCTAGCTCCTTACCTGGCTCTCTCCCCCTCGAGCTCCCTACCTGGCTCTCTCCCCCTCTAGCTCCCTACCTGGCTCTTTCTCCATTCCCTCTCTCCCCCTCTAGCTCCCTACCTGGCTCTCTCCCTACCTGGCTCTCTCTCTACCTGGCTCTCTCTCTACCTGGCTCTCTCTCTACCTGGCTCTCTCCCTACCTGGCTCTCTCCCTACCTGGCTCTCTCCCTACCTGTCTCTCTCCCTACCTGGCTCTCTCCCCCTCTAGTTCCCTACCTGGCTCTCTCCCCCTCTAGCTCCCTACCTGGCTCTCTCCCTACCTTTCTCTTTCTCCATCCCCCTCCCCCCTCTCTCCCTCCATCAGGCTATAACAGTAGGGAGGTTATAGAGAACATGTGTTCTTCCAAAGCAGTCAGTCACACAGACATCCAGATCAACACTATGTTCTAGACGAGAGAGACTGTGTGGACATCCAGATCAACACTGTGTTCTAGAGGAGAGACTGTGTGGACATCCAGATAAACACTGTGTCCTAGAGGAGAGAGACTGTGTGGACATCCAGATCAACACTGTGTTCTAGAGGAGAGACTGTGTGGACATCCAGATCAACACTGTGTTCTAGAGGAGAGACTGTGTGGACATCCAGATCAACACTGTGTTCTAGAGGAGAGACTGTGTGGACATCCAGATCAACACTGTGTTCATGAGGAGAGACTGTGTGGACATCCAGATCAACACTGTGTTCTAGAGGAGAGAGACTGTGTGGACATCCAGATCAACACTGTGTTCTAGAGGAGAGACTGTGTGGACATCCAGATCAACACTGTGTTCATGAGGAGAGACTGTGTGGACATCGAGATCAACACTGTGTCCCTGTTTTCTAGAGGAGAGCGACTGTGTGTGTTTGTTGAGGAGGGCCTGGCTATGTGCAACCTGCTGAGGAGATGAGGCAATGCATCCTGCTGCTTCACAAACATACACCATGCCACAATTACTGTACCAGTGTGTACGCGGGCCCCTGCACCTGGCCGTTAGGGGCCCCGAGTGACAGACTCTGGTTGCAGGCAACAGATGGTAGAGGAGGAACCACACCAGACAGATTATGAGGTTGCTCACACACACACACACACACACACACACACACACACACACACACACACACACACACACGAGTAAAATATATTTCGGCACAATTGGGTCCAGTAGGGCGAATGGGTGTGTGTTTCATTGTGTGTGTACGTGTGCAGGGTTAGAGTGGCGGGTGCTCAGCTCTAACTGTAACGGGGGGAATGTACCAACAGGGGGGCTGAAACACACGAACACACTAGTATGCACGAGTGCACACAAGCAAAGACACACACGGGTCTTTGATTTAATCTGCTCTCTGCAGCCCCTGTTGTGTGCATCCCTTCAGTTACTTATATTTACTGGGGCCTTTGTCTCACTGCTGTGTGTGTGTTTGTGAGTGAATGAGTGAGTGAGTGAGTGAGAGAGAGAGAGCTTTTGTCATTGCGCTCCATGAAGCGTGTCAGTGGGCCTCACCTACATTAGCCTGAATGAATGAACACACACACACACACACCAGATGCTAGTCCCTGAACTACAACACAATGGGAGGAAAAAGGTTATTGTCACAACCTCTTTCTCATGCTAATCTAATGTAAGTCCATAACATTACACACATAGCTAACACAACAATACAACACTCACAGAAGAGCTCTCTGGCACTAAACACTATTCATATGTTAAATAAATATGAAGTCCATAGCAAATCAATGCTAAACTAAATGCTAACAGTAGCTTGCATCTAATTTAAATAGATGTATAGAAAGATTTAGATAGTATCAAGGTGGAGTCTACTAAAACCCCATTGTTATCGTCTACGGAGTAACTATCTATGTTCTAATGATTGTCTATGGAGTAACTATCTATGTTCTAATGATTCTCTATGGAGTAACTATCTATGTTCTAATGATTGTCTATGGAGTAACTATCTATGTTGTAATGATTGTCTCTGGAGTAACTATCTATGTTCTAATGATTGTCTATGGAGTAACTATCTATGTTCTAATGACTGTCTCTGGAGTAACTATCTATGTTGTAATGATTGTCTATGGAGTACCTATCTATGTTGTCATGACTGTCTATGGAGTAACTATCCATGTTGTCATGATTGTCTATGGAGTAACTATCTATGTTCTAATGATTGTCTATGGAGTAACCATCTATGTTGTCATGATTGTCTATGGAGTAACTAACTATCTATGTTGTCATGATTGTCTATGGAGTAACTATCTATGTTGTAATGATTGTCTATGGAGTAACTATCTATGTTGTAATGATTGTCTATGGAGTAACTATCTATGTTGTAATGATGGTCTATGGAGTAACCATCTATGTTGTAATGATTGTCTATGGAGTAACCATCTATGTTGTCATGATTGTCTATGGAGTAACTATCTATGTTGTAATGATTGTCTATGGAGTAACTATCTATGTTGTAATGATGGTCTATGGAGTAACCATCTATGTTGTAATGATTGTCTATGGAGTAACTATCCATGTTGTCATGATTGTCTATGGAGTAACTATCTATGTTCTAATGATTGTCTATGGAGTAACCATCTATGTTGTCATGATTGTCTATGGAGTAACTAACTATCTATGTTGTCATGATTGTCTATGGAGTAACCATCTATGTTGTAATGATTGTCTATGGAGTAACTATCTATGTTGTAATGATTGTCTATGGAGTAACCATCTATGTTGTAATGATTGTCTATGGAGTAACCATCTATGTTGTCATGATTGTCTATGGAGTAACTAACTATCTATGTTGTCATGATTGTCTATGGAGTAACTATCTATGTTGTAATGATTGTCTATGGAGTAACTATCTATGTTGTAATGATTGTCTATGGAGTAACTATCTATGTTGTAATGATGGTCTATGGAGTAACCATCTATGTTGTAATGATTGTCTATGGAGTAACCATCTATGTTGTCATGATTGTCTATGGAGTCACTAACTATCTATGTTGTCATGATTGTCTATGGAGTAACTAACTATCTATGTTGTAATGATTGTCTATGGAGTAACCATCTATGTTGTCATGATTGTCTATGGAGTAACCATCTATGTTGTAATGATTGTCTATGGAGTAACCATCTATGTTGTCATGACTGTCTATGGAGTAACTATCTATGTTGTCATGACTGTCTATGGAGTAACTATCTATGTTGTCATGATTGTCTATGGAGTAACCATCTATGTTGTCATGACTGTCTATGGAGTAACTATCTATGTTGTCATGATTGTCTATGGAGTAACTATCTATCTATGTTGTCATGATTGTCTATGGAGTAACTATCTATGTTCTAATGATTGTCTATGGAGTAACTATCTATGTTGTCATCACTGTTTATGGAGTAACTATCTATGTTCTAATGATTCTCTATGGAGTAACTATCTATGTTCTAATGATTCTCTATGGAGTAACTATCTATGTTGTCATGACTGTCTATGGAGTAACTATCCATGTTGTCATGACTGTCTATGGAGAACCATCCATGTCATGATTGTCTATGGAGTAACTGTGGTTATGACTGTCTATGGATTAACCATCCATGTTGTCATGATTGTCTATGGAGTAACTAACTATCTATGTTGTCATGATTGTCTATGGAGAACCATCCATGTCATGATTGTCTATGGAGTAACTATGTGGTTATGACTGTCTATGGAGTAACCATCCATGTTGTCATGATTGTCTATGGAGTAACTATCTATGTTCTAATGATTCTCTATGGAGTAACTATCTATGTTCTAATGATTCTCTATGGAGTAACTATCTATGTTGTCATGACTGTCTATGGAGTAACTATCTATGTTGTCATGGTTGTCTCTGGAGTAACTATCTATGTTGTCATGACTGTCTATGGAGTAACCATCCATGTTGTCATGATTGTCTATGGAGTAACTATCTATGTTCTAATGATTCTCTATGGAGTAACTATCTATGTTGTCATGATTGTCTATGGAGTAACTATCTATGTTGTCATCACTGTCTATGGAGTAACTATCTATGTTGTCATCACTGTCTATGGAGTAACTATCTATGTTGTCATGACTGTCTATGGAGTAACTATCTATGTTCTAATGATTGTCTATGGAGTAACTATCTATGTTGTAATGATTGTCTCTGGAGTAACTATCTATGTTCTAATGATTGTCTATGGAGTAACTATCTATGTTCTAATGACTGTCTCTGGAGTAACTATCTATGTTGTAATGATTGTCTATGGAGTACCTATCTATGTTGTCATGACTGTCTATGGAGTAACTATCCATGTTGTCATGATTGTCTATGGAGTAACTATCTATGTTCTAATGATTGTCTATGGAGTAACCATCTATGTTGTCATGATTGTCTATGGAGTAACTAACTATCTATGTTGTCATGATTGTCTATGGAGTAACCATCTATGTTGTAATGATTGTCTATGGAGTAACCATCTATGTTGTAATGATTGTCTATGGAGTAACCATCTATGTTGTCATGATTGTCTATGGAGTAACTAACTATCTATGTTGTCATGATTGTCTATGGAGTAACCATCTATGTTGTCATGATTGTCTATGGAGTAACCATCTATGTTGTAATGATTGTCTATGGAGTAACCATCTATGTTGTCATGACTGTCTATGGAGTAACTATCTATGTTGTCATGACTGTCTATGGAGTAACTATCTATGTTGTCATGATTGTCTATGGAGTAACCATCTATGTTGTCATGACTGTCTATGGAGTAACTATCTATCTATGTTGTCATGATTGTCTATGGAGTAACTATCTATGTTCTAATGATTGTCTATGGAGTAACTATCTATGTTCTAATGATTGTCTATGGAGTAACTATCTATGTTCTAATGATTGTCTATGGAGTAACTATCTATGTTCTAATGATTGTCTATGGAGTAACTATCTATGTTCTAATGATTCTCTATGGAGTAACTATCCATGTTGTCATGACTGTCTATGGAGAGACCATCCATGTCATGATTGTCTATGGAGTAACTATGTGGTTATGACTGTCTATGGATTAACCATCCATGTTGTCATGATTGTCTATGGAGTAACTAACTATCTATGTTGTCATGACTGTCTATGGAGAGACCATCCATGTCATGATTGTCTATGGAGTAACTATGTGGTTATGACTGTCTATGGAGTAACCATCCATGTTGTCATGATTGTCTATGGAGTAACTATCTATGTTCTAATGATTCTCTATGGAGTAACTATCTATGTTGTCATGACTGTCTATGGAGTAACCATCCATGTTGTCATGATTGTCTATGGAGTAACTATCTATGTTCTAATGATTCTCTATGGAGTAACTATCTATGTTGTCATGATTGTCTATGGAGTAACTATCTATGTTGTCATCACTGTCTATGGAGTAACTATCTATGTTGTCATGACTGTCTATGGAGTAACCATCTATGTTGTCATGACTGTCTATGGAGTAACTATCTATGTTGTCATCACTGTCTATGGAGTAACTATCTATGTTGTCATCACTGTCTATGGAGTAACCATCCATGTTGTCATGATTGTCTATGGAGTAACCATCCATGTTGTCATGATTCTCTATGGAGTAACTATCTATGTTCTAATGATTCTCTATGGAGTAACCATCTATGTTGTCATGACTGTCTATAGAGTAACCATCTATGTTGTCATGATTGTCTATGGAGTAACTATATATGTTGTCATGATTGTCTATGGAGTAACCATCTATGTTGTCATGACTGTCTATGGAGTAACCATCTATGTTGTCATGACTGTCTATGGAGTAACCATCTATGTTGTCATGACTGTCTATGGAGTAACTATCTATGTTGTCATGATTGTCTATGGAGTAACTATCTATGTTGTCATGATTGTCTATGGAGTAACCATCTATGTTGTCATGACTGTCTATGGAGTAACTATCTATGTTGTCATGATTGTCTATGGAGTCTCTGTTGTCATGACTGTCTATGGAGTAACCATCTATGTTGTCATGACTGTCTATGGAGTAACTGTTGTCATGATTGTCTATGGAGTAACTATCTATGTTCTAATGATTGTCTATGGAGTAACTATCTATGTTCTAATGATGGTCTATGGAGTAACTATCTATGTTCTAATGATTCTCTATGGAGTAACTATCCATGTTGTCATGACTGTCTATGGAGAGACCATCCATGTCATGATTGTCTATGGAGTAACTATGTGGTTATGACTGTCTATGGATTAACCATCCATGTTGTCATGATTGTCTATGGAGTAACTAACTATCTATGTTGTCATGACTGTCTATGGAGAGACCATCCATGTCATGATTGTCTATGGAGTAACTATGTGGTTATGACTGTCTATGGAGTAACCATCCATGTTGTCATGATTGTCTATGGAGTAACTATCTATGTTCTAATGATTCTCTATGGAGTAACTATCTATGTTCTAATGATTCTCTATGGAGTAACTATCTATGTTGTCATGACTGTCTATGGAGTAACTATCTATGTTGTCATGATTGTCTATGGAGTAACTATCTATGTTGTAATGATTCTATGGAGTAACTATCTATGTTGTCATGATTGTCTATGGAGTAACTATCTATGTTGTCATGATTGTCTATGGAGTAACTATCTATGTTGTCATGACTGTCTATGGAGTAACTATCTATGTTCTAATGATGTGTCTATGGAGTAACTATCTATGTTGTCATGACTGTCTATGGAGTAACTATCTATGTTCTAATGATTGTCTATGGAGTAACTATCTATGTTGTAATGATTGTCTCTGGAGTAACTATCTATGTTCTAATGATTGTCTATGGAGTAACTATCTATGTTCTAATGATTGTCTATGGAGTAACTATCTATGTTGTAATGATTGTCTATGGAGTAACTATCTATGTTGTCATGATTGTCTATGGAGTAACTATCTATGTTGTCATGATTGTCTATGGAGTAACTATCTATGTTGTAATGATTGTCTATGGAGTAACCATCTATGTTGTCATGATTGTCTATGGAGTAACTAACTATCTATGTTGTCATGATTGTCTATGGAGTAACCATCTATGTTGTAATGATTGTCTATGGAGTAACCATCTATGTTGTAATGATTGTCTATGGAGTAACCATCTATGTTGTCATGATTGTCTATGGAGTAACTAACTATCTATGTTGTCATGATTGTCTATGGAGTAACCATCTATGTTGTCATGATTGTCTATGGAGTAACCATCTATGTTGTCATGATTGTCTATGGAGTAACCATCTATGTTGTCATGATTGTCTATGGAGTAACTATCTATGTTGTCATGAATGGAGGAGTAACTATCTATGTTGATTGTCATGGTCTAGTAACTATCTATGTTGTCATGACTGTCTATGGAGTAACTATCCATGTTGTCATGATTGTCTATGGAGTAACTATCTATGTTCTAATGATTGTCTATGGAGTAACTATCTATGACTTCTAATCCATGATTTGTCTATGGAGTAACTATCTATGTTCTAATGATTGTCATGAGTAACTGTTCTCCATGTTGTCATGATTGTCTATGGAGTAACTATCTATGTTCTAATGATTCTCTATGGAGTAACTATCCATGTTGTCATGATGTCTATGGAGTAACCATCCATGTCATGATTGTCTGGAGTAACATGTTGTTATGACTGTCTATGGAGTAACCATCTATGTTGTCATGATTGTCTATGGAGTAACTATCTATGTTGTCATGACTGTCTATGGAGTAACCATCCATGTCATGATTGTCTATGGAGTAACTATCTATGTTGTCATGACTGTCTATGGAGTAACCATCCATGTTGTCATGATTGTCTATGGAGTAACTATCTATGTTCTATGTTGTCATGATTCTCTATGGAGTAACTATCTATGTTGTCATGATTGTCTATGGAGTAACCATCTATGTTGTCATGATTGTCTATGGAGTAACTATCTATGTTGTCATGATTGTCTATGGAGTAACTATCTATGTTGTCATGATTGTCTATGGAGTAACTATCTATGTTGTCATGACTGTCTATGGAGTAACTATCTATGTTGTCATGACTGTCTATGGAGTAACCATCTATGTTGTGATTGTCATGACTGTCTATGGAGTAACTATCTATGTTGTCATGACTGTCTATGGAGTAACTATCTATGTTGTCATGATTGTCTATGGAGTAACCATCCATGTTGTCATGATTGTCTATGGAGTAACCATCCATGTTGTCATGATTCTCTATGGAGTAACTATCTATGTTCTAATGATTCTCTATGGAGTAACTCTATGTTGTCATGACTGTCTATAGAGTAACCATCTATGTTGTCATGATTGTCTATGGAGTAACTATATATGTTGTCATGATTGTCTATGGAGTAACTATCTATGTTGTCATGACTGTCTATGGAGTAACCATCTATGTTGTCATGACTGTCTATGGAGTAACCATCTATGTTGTCATGACTGTCTATGGAGTAACTATCTATGTTGTCATGATTGTCTATGGAGTAACTATCTATGTTGTCATGATTGTCTATGGAGTAACCATCTATGTTGTCATGACTGTCTATGGAGTAACTATCTATGTTGTCATGATTGTCTATGGAGTAACCATCTGTTGTCATGACTGGAGTAACTATGGAGTAACCATCTATGTTGTCATGACTGTCTATGGAGTAACTATCTATGTTGTCATGATTGTCTATGGAGTAACTATCTATGTTGTCATGATTGTCTATGGAGTAACCATCTATGTTGTCATGACTGTCTATGGAGTAACCATCTATGTTGTCATGACTGTCTATGGAGTAACTATCTATGTTGTCATGATTGTCTATGGAGTAACTATCTATGTTCTAATGATTGTCTATGGAGTAACTATCTATGTTCTAATGATTCTCTATGGAGTAACTATCCATGTTGTCATGACTGTCTATGGAGAGACCATCCATGTCATGATTGTCTATGGAGTAACTATGTGGTTATGACTGTCTATGGATTAACCATCCATGTTGTCATGATTGTCTATGGCGTAACTAACTATCTATGTTGTCATGACTGTCTATGGAGAGACCATCCATGTCATGATTGTCTATGGAGTAACTATGTGGTTATGACTGTCTATGGAGTAACCATCCATGTTGTCATGATTGTCTATGGAGTAACTATCTATGTTCTAATGATTCTCTATGGAGTAACTATCTATGTTCTAATGATTCTCTATGGAGTAACTATCTATGTTGTCATGACTGTCTATGGAGTAACTATCTATGTTGTCATGGTTGTCTCTGGAGTAACTATCTATGTTGTCATGACTGTCTATGGTGTAACCATCCATGTTGTCATGATTGTCTATGGAGTAACTATCTATGTTCTAATGATTCTCTATGGAGTAACTATCTATGTTGTCATCACTGTTTATGGAGTAACTATCTATGTTGTCATCACTGTCTATGGAGTAACTATCTATGTTGTCATGATTGTCTATGGAGTAACTATCTATGTTGTCATGACTGTCTATGGAGTAACCATCTATGTTGTCATGACTGTCTATGGAGTAACTATCTATGTTGTCATGACTGTCTATGGAGTAACTATCTATGTTGTCATGATTGTCTATGGAGTAACTATCTATGTTGTCATCACTGTCTATGGAGTAACTATCTATGTTGTCATGATTGTCTATGGAGTAACTATCTATGTTGTCATCACTGTCTATGGAGTAACTATCTATGTTGTCATGATTGTCTATGGAGTAACTATCTATGTTGTAATGATTGTCTATGGAGTAACCATCTATGTTGTCATGATTGTCTATGGAGTAACCATCCATGTTGTCATGATTGTCTATGGAGTAACCATCCATGTTGTCATGATTCTCTATGGAGTAACTATCTATGTTCTAATGATTCTCTATGGAGTAACTATCTATGTTGTCATGATTGTCTATGGAGTAACTATCCATGTTGTCATGACTGTCTATGGAGAGACCATCCATGTCATGATTGTCTATGGAGTAACTATGTGGTTATGACTGTCTATGGAGTAACCATCCATGTTGTCACGATTGTCTCTGGAGTAACTATCTATGTTCTAATGATTGTCTCTGGAGTAACTATCTATGTTGTCATGACTGTCTATGGAGTAACTATCCATGTTGTCATGATTGTCTATGGAGTAACTATCTATGTTGTAATGATTGTCTATGGAGTAACTATCTATGTTGTAATGATTGTCTATGGAGTAACTATCTATGTTGTAATGATTGTCTATGGAGTAACTATCTATGTTGTAATGATTGTCTATGGAGTAACTATCTATGTTGTCATGACTGTCTATGGAGAGACCATCCATGTAATGATTGTCTATGGAGTAACTATCTATGTTGTAATGATTGTCTATGGAGTAACTATCTATGTTGTAATGATTGTCTATGGAGTAACTATCCATGTTGTCATGACTGTCTATGGAGAGAACCATCCATGTCATGATTGTCTATGGAGTAACCATCTATGTTGTCATGACTTATGACTGTCATGATGGATTAACCATCCATGTTGTCATGATTGTCTATGGAGTAACCATCTATGTTGTCGTAAGTAACTATCTATGTTGTCATGACTGTCTATGGAGTAGACCATCCATGTCATGATTGTCTATGGAGTAACCATATGTTGTCATGACTGTCTATGGAGTAACCATCCATGTTGTCATGATTGTCTATGGAGTAACTATCTATGTTCTAATGATTCTCTATGGAGTAACTATCTATGTTCTAATGATTCTCTATGGAGTAACTATCTATGTTGTCATGACTGTCTATGGAGTAACTATCTATGTTGTCATGAACTGTCTCTGGAGTAACTATCCATGTTGTCATGACTGTCTATGGTGTAACCATCCATGACTGTCTATGGAGAGACCATCCATGTCATGATTGTCTATGGAGTAACTATCTATGTTCTGGAGTAACCATCCATGTTGTCATGATTCTCTATGGAGTAACTATCTATGTTGATCAGTAACTCACTGTTTATGGAGTAACTATCTATGTTCATGACTGTCTATGGAGTCATCTATGTTGTCTATGTCTCTGAGTAACTATAACTCATGATCTGGTGTAACCATCCATGTTGTCATGACTGTCTATGGAGTAACTATCTATGTTGTCATGACTGTCTATGGAGTAACCATCTATGTTGTCATGACTGTCTATGGAGTAACTATCTATGTTGTCATGACTGTCTATGGAGTAACTATCTATGTTGTCATGATTGTCTATGGAGTAACTATCTATGTTGTCATCACTGTCTATGGAGTAACTATCTATGTTGTCATGATTGTCTATGGAGTAACTATCTATGTTGTCATCACTGTCTATGGAGTAACTATCTATGTTGTCATCACTGTCTATGGAGTAACTATCTATGTTGTAATGATTGTCTATGGAGTAACCATCTATGTTGTCATGATTGTCTATGGAGTAACCATCCATGTTGTCATGATTGTCTATGGAGTAACCATCCATGTTGTCATGATTCTCTATGGAGTAACTATCTATGTTCTAATGATTCTCTATGGAGTAACTATCTATGTTGTCATGATTGTCTATGGAGTAACTATCCATGTTGTCATGACTGTCTATGGAGAGACCATCCATGTCATGATTGTCTATGGAGTAACTATGTGGTTATGACTGTCTATGGAGTAACCATCCATGTTGTCACGATTGTCTCTGGAGTAACTATCTATGTTCTAATGATTGTCTCTGGAGTAACTATCTATGTTGTCATGACTGTCTATGGAGTAACTATCCATGTTGTCATGATTGTCTATGGAACTATCTATGTTGTAATTGTCTATAACTATCTATGTTGTAATGATTGTCTATGGAGTAACTATCTATGTTGTAATGATTGTCTATGGAGTAACTATCTATGTTGTAATGATTGTCTATGGAGTAACTA